>NW_027642659.1:0-4995 GCF_032717465.1 Coenobita brevimanus | reverse complement strand
ATATCTTGCTTTAACTGAGCATTATCCGGTTTTCTCATTTATCAGGGCTGACTTAGATAATTTTGCTCTTGCTAAATTCATGTTAATAGAGGCTATTGCAGTTAACCATATATGTAACCTGTTTTGCCATTACATTATCCTTATGAGTCCTGAATGTTTAATTGTTAGTTTGAGCATTAAACTTTAACTTGTAATTTTACATAAGTCTATTGTTTTGAACCTGGAACTTTGCGGGACAGTAGTGATTTTAGTATTCTCACTTGAAGTGTTCATTATCTCTCTCTGTTCCGTAACACCTTATCATACCAACAGCTTCGGTCTGGCTTAGATTCTCTTCATACCAACAGCTTCGGTCTGGCTTAGATCTTCTTCATACCAACAGCTTCGGTCTAGCTTTGATCCTCCTCATACCAGCAGTTTCTGCCCAATCTGACATCGAGCCAACAGTTTCGGCCCAAGTTGAAATTTTTTCTTGCCAGCATTTTCAGGCCAACTTGGGCTTTTTCATACCAACAATTTCGGCCCAACAAGGACGTTTTCATGCCAACAGCTCATCCCGACTCGGACCCTCTTCGGGTATGACGAGGCCACGAACGGCAAAGTTTCTTGGATCTTCACAGTAAACACAAGTGTAATGTGATACAATATCTTCCACTGATATAAGATCTGAGAGTTCTCGAGTGGAAAGCAGAAACGTAAAAAAATAAATAATTTTCCAACGATAGGTTATAGGAGGGGGGGGGGAGGGATGAAGACGCTGGAATTTAATTAAAAAAAAAAGGTTCAGAAATCTTTTGAGCTGAAGATCGTAGGGTAAAAACGAAACAAATTTCTGTGTAATAGTAGTAAAAAAATGAATTAAAATGAAGACAGAGAATCTGAGGAAAAAGGTTAAATGGCAATGGGGACATTTTAAATAGCTTAGCAGGGCCTCTTCCACGTTTCTTTTTTTGTGAACGTATTTATTTTGCGAAATACACCTCTATGTTCTTTTGTATCTCGTTTACAGCATACGAGTATTCGCCTACCGATATATTTTTCCTAAATGTCATAGACATATTTATGAACCCCTTCCCTGCGATGAAGTTTTTTCTAATTTTACTTACGCTCTCTCCAGAGGACTTTCTTCATCTCGAAATACATATTTCGAACCAAAGAGCTTTGATATTTTCTTTTTTAACCCTCTCACTACTGCAGAACCATCCTCGGGTTTAAGGTGTTAAGATGTTATATTCAGAAGGAAACTGATAAGGATGAGGTGCTGGGTGGCCTCATAAGCTCAGAGTAACACTGCCCACGGACTGCAGTGGGAAGTAAGTGAAGAGGAAAAAACGCAATGCCAGAATATTAGCCGAATTAATGTTTAAGTTAAATGGTAAAAATTGCCCATCAGAAAATACCATACCCTTCGGTATAATGATGTTTCTTTTTTCTTTTCTCTTTCCTTTTTCTTTTCTTTTTTCTCTTTTAATTTTCTTTTTTTTTTCTTTCCCAGACTGCACTGCGGCCATCACCTGTCTCTAAATACACGCATACAACTTTCTTTTCCTCCACTGAAAGGTCGCTCCACTCACCATGACATAACTCATTTCATCCACCTTGTATACCTGACGTAATCATTTCATGCACATTATTCACCCACCATACTTACTTCATGCACCACATACACATAACATACTAGCCCACCTCACGTATCTCCGTCACATAACATACTTACTCACCTAGGCTAAAATACATGACATATTTAATAAACCAATCCAATTAACATATATACTAACCTAGAACATAAATCATATCTCACTCACCTCATTCACATAACGTACTTACCGAATATACACAACAGTGATATCGTGCACTTCATTCACATTCCATACAGACTTATCTCGTGCAGCGCACCACACAGCATACCCAATCTCCTAACACCTCATAAATCTAAACCACATACTAATCTCAAGAACATCATCCATAAACCCCATTTACCCACCTTATTCAACTAGGCATCTTCTGACCTCATGTACTGTTGCGGACACTAATATCAACCCATTTCATTGCGTTATATAACGGGAGAGTGAACAATACCTTTTGAAACCTACTGATGAGCTTTTCGGAATCTAGCAAGTTTTTCAAGATAATGTGTAAGAGTTTCTTAATAGTTCGTCTTAAAGGGAGCGATATTCCTGACGGCAACTGTACCTAAATGCGCACAACGCACTGCAACACACTAGCACACAACGCACTGCAACACACTAGCACACAACGCACTGCAACACACTAGCACACAACGCACTGCAACACACTAGCACACAACGCACTGCAACACACTAGCACACAACGCACTGCAACACACTAGCACACAACGCACTGCAACACACTAGCACACAACGCACCGCAACACACTAGCACACAACGCACCGCAACACACTAGCACACAACGCACTGCAACACACTAGCACACAACGCACTGCAACACACTAGCACACAACGCACTGCAACACACTAGCACACAACGCACTGCAACGCACTGCACACACTAGCATACAACGCACTGCAACACACTGCAACACACTAGCACACAACGCACTGCAACGCACTGCAACACGACTAGGACACAACGCACTGCAACGCACTGCAACACACTAGCACACAACGCACTGCAACACACTAGCACACAATGCATTGCAACACACTAGCACACAACGCACTGCAACACACTAGCACACAACGCACCGCAACACACTAGTACACAACGCACTGCAACACACTAGCACACAACGCACCGCAACATACTAACACACAACGCACCGCAACACACTAGCACACAACACACTGCAACACACTAGCACACAATGTACTGAGCAAACAACGCACCGCATCACACTAGGAAACCTCATACACCAAATCCTCAAAACCAACCAACCTTGTTCAGACAAAGCAGTTATTCACTTCGTGCACAACACAGTTACCAATCTCTGGACTCTAATTCGCACAGCACACCGCCTCACCTCTTGCATTCCATTTCCACAACAGCACGCACACTCCACATACGTCTCACTCACACACCAACAAATCCACCTCACGCACATACCTCTATACAACCACACGCTCACACCGTATCAACACACTTACTTCGCTCACTAATCAACACATTCACTCACATAGCAATACACTCACACACCAACACACTCAGTCACACACCAACACACTCACCCACACACCAACACACGGTGTCATCACCAATAAGCAAAACATTAACAACAGCTGTATCAATGTTTTTGTCAATAATGCCACCACCACCAACAATACGATTACAAGTATGATAACAACTGAAAATGAAACAATAGATAACATCATAATAAAAAAAACAATAACATTTTGACGAAGGCAACAATGCCACCTATAAGAAAATATAAAATATATACAGCACAGTATATAACAAGTAGTACAAAAACAACAAAAACAATAGTTATAGAGATGCTCATTGAGTTGTTGAAAACTGAATAGTTGTCATAGCAGTTGTTCATCCCTTCAACCCGAGGACGGCATTTTCATTTTATTCATCCTCCTCCCTAACGATATTCTTTTTTTAATAGTTTCGGAATGTACCCCGAAAAAAATGTCTGGAGGAGCTCTGCTTAACAACACACCTCAAAAGTTTCTTTTAAAGATGCATAAAATGGGTCACCAGAGACGCGCCCCCACCAAGGGATCAAGAAGGACACAGAGCAATGATCTGAAGCCACTCCATCCCCCATTACCATCGACAACTTCACTAGGAACGTCTGTCCTCGGTTAACCACCCCAGCCAAAGCCTCTTCCTCGACAAGAACTCAGCACAAGAACCATCTTGTAAAATGGCAAAATGAATAAATAAACTAGAATGGCACTTAGTAGAGCGCATAACTTCGCCAACGCCGTATCTCGCAGTGTTCAAGAAAGTGAAAAAAAAAAAAAAAAAATCCTGGATCCACACCTTTATCCGGATCTGCACCAAAATTTAATGGAGTGTATTCTAGGCCCATTCTTCTACCAAGTTTCGTGGAAATCCGTCCAGTAGTTTTCGTGTAATCTTGCTTACAAACCAACCAACCAACAAACAAACAAACGGACAGGGGTGGAAACTGTTACCTTGGCGGAGGTAACAAAGTCGTTGGCAATTGTAAACACCTGTGATTATTTAAAGGGTATTTCTTTGTCAATTAACCCTCCTGTGGTCGGGACAACTCTAGTAGTAAGTTCCACATATTGCTAGATACTTTCCTTTACCTAAGAGTGAGCCATGGCAGCTTAAGAAAGTAAGTCCTAGGGTTCCGTCCACACGAGCTGGCAGTGTCCGTCGGGCAAACATTGTTACCAAATCACGTTCCAGTTCACATGTTAAGAGCGTGGGTGGCGGGCACGAGTGTAAATGCCGTCATAAGCAGGGAGACCACGGGCCCATTGTTGAGGCACTACCTGCTGGGCTGATGGCCGGTATGTAGCCAATGGCCGCCGGGGACTGCTCGATCTGGAAACACTGCTAAAAAAGCGAGAGATGTCCACTCAGCAGGCCGTGCCCGTCGGGCACTGCCCGCTCTTTTGGACCCGTAAGGTCACGGCCCCGACAAAGAGGCAAAGCAAAATTTACTATCGGTAACTTCTGTGCTCAGTGTGAATGTAGTTTCCCTTTCACCCAAACTGTTGAACTGCACCAGTTACTTAACAATAGGTGAATCCCTAACACAGATACTATTAGGAAACGTGAGAGAGAGAGAGAGAGAGAGAGAGAGAGAGAGAGAGAGAGAGAGAGAGAGAGAGAGAGAGAGAGAGAGAATCATATTAAAGTCATTATCGCACTGAAAGGGCCTCCGAATGAGAAGGGTTCATCACACCCGAACAAAATCGTGGGTAATGGGTAAGAATAAAATAACTAATTCTGAATAGTGCATTCACAAGATTTACCTGTTATAGTACTAAGACATACTTTATATTTTGCTCCTGTTCTTCCGAGATTAAGTT
>NW_027642658.1:17500-50944 GCF_032717465.1 Coenobita brevimanus | reverse complement strand
TTGTTCCCTCCAAGAGAGAAACAGAAACAAGATAACACAGACCCAAATTCAAGATCCGTTTATTCCAAGACACATGAACTCAGTGCATTTCAAAGACTGGAACCTCATAGGCAGTAGGAAATACAGACAGAGTGAGAAATTTCTGGAACTGACCTGTTGCATACATGAAGGACTGGGAGAATCGGTTAACTATTGGATTAGTTCTTTCTTGGAAGGAACAGTTTGGTGGCCCTGGCCTTCGGTTCCCTCTTTCTTGCATAAAAAAAAAACTACCTTACGTAAACCACCGGGGACAAAATGATGATGACTTTGTATATAGAATGTTAGTTAGATTGATGGCAGCATTGTTCACGAGATTCTCATCCTTTCTACCATCTTCTTTAACTTTCTCCCTCTGAAGGTTAACCGGTCTTACACAATCCTTATCTCAGTCCTTTCTCCACCGTGTCCTACTCTCGCGCACACAGTGTTGTCCTATCTCGTTTCACATCATCTGTCCATCTGAATCTGTGTCCCCTGAACTCGCACTTCCCATTACTGCTCATCCCAACCATTTTAACTGGATGCATTTTCGTTCATTAACACTATTGTACAAGCACAGTCCCAACCTTAATTCTTTTTCCGTTATAATCACCAATCTTGCTTCTCTTTACTTATTACTCTTTCTCATCATGAATCTGCTCAATATCCATCAAATCATTCTCAGTTCATTATTCCTGAATATTTTCCACCACGATTCTTTTTAAATACATCTCTATCGGTCAGACCAATGACTTTCATTATTTTCAGTCTCAATTGCATGTTTATTCTGTGCATATCATTACTCCTTTAACTGCATCCAGTCTCGTCCACGCGGCCCCTTTCGTGTAACCACAACTCCAAAATCTTTTACGAGTAATTCCTCCTCTAGCTCCAGATGATATTCATGTGTGTCGGGAATTTTCATTAAATAATGCCGATGTTTACTGCTCAGCATTGCTGCAGATTTACTCATTTCCTGTTACAATTCCCCCTCTCTACACTCGGTGTGAAGACTCCTGTTCTTTCCTCTCAGCCTGACAACGAACTTATTTCAGTTTTGCGGATTTATTCATACTCGGACATCCGCCTAGCGGTGAGGCGGTTTATGAAGACCTCTTTATAAAGGGAATAACAAAATAAAGTCTTTTTTAAGCTGCATGAACTCGTCTGGATATATCAGCTATAGCCGTCATCATTCTCTTCTTCATATCATCACACGATTTTTATCAAATAAAAAGAGATTTGGGGAACTGGTATGTGTTACTTTCCTACTTCATTATTTTATCTCTTAATAAACAGTGGTCTTTCCTGAGCTGGAAAAAAGTCGTCTGTTTGGTAGCCAGATTAGAAGGTAAAAGTCGTCGTCATGGTGAATGGTTAACGTCTCCAGTATGATTCAAATGATCAATAGTGAGCTTTGGGTTTGAAGGAAGATCAAAACTATCGGCACTGATAATTTTCAAAGCATCAACATAAGTCGCTTTTAGAATAGACAAATATTATGTGAAAATAGTTTTGACATAATATCAGGTTCTTGCTGAAGAATGTTAGGTTTCAGTTTAGCCTCTAAATAATGATAGTACGATATGTCACTGCATGACAATATTGTGATACCAACTCTAACGTATGAAAGTGAAACCTGGGCCTTGTTGGAAGGACGCAGGTCAAGAGTGGAGAAAGCAGTGAAAATGAGTTATATGAGAGGAGCATGTGGAGTTACATGGAGAGACAGACTGGCAAAATGAGGGAAAAGAGGGAGCACTTTTGGTGTGGATGTGGATGTGACAGAGGACGTTAGGAGAAATATAATGAGGTGGTTTAGCCATGTGGAGAGGATGGAGGGTGACAGAATAGCGAGGAGAGTGTATGTGAGTGAGGAGGAAGGGGCAAGGGAGGGGAGGGCAGAGGATGAGATGGAAGTATGGAGTCGAGAGGCATGTGGTAGAGGGTTGTGTGAACTGAGAGCAAGGCAGTGAAGTGGCATTGGAGAGGGCGACGTGGAAGCGATTTGTTTTCGTGGCCACCCCTTTCGGGATTGGAGGCGTCTGGCAATTGACAGATAGAAAGACAGATGGCATGGATGACCGTGTGTGTTTTCTGCGGTGGAAAAACTGTTGTATTATGATCCCTATTTACTGCAAATTGAGGCACAAAATGTTGAACAAGTATTTGAAATTGTGGCAGTGCTAAATATCGATCCATTTAAAACACGAATTGAGCTAATACTGTAAAAAATTTCAAAGCCCAAATCTTGCAAAGTGGTCAGTTCCGCTATGGACAGTGTTTTATCTAGTGAAGGAGAGAATCATCGGATAATAAATTTAGAAGCAGTTTGCAATAATCCATCTTGTGAAGACTGTCTTTTTCATATTTTAAATTTTATCCTCACTCAATTTCATTACCTTAAGGAAAAAACAGCCTGACTGACGAAAGTAAAAAAGTTAAAGGGAAAAACACTGGACAAAAGAGGGAGTGTGAACAATCACCTTTGATCCCTTACTTCACTATGCAAGAGGTCCTTAATGAGGTGAATGTAATCGTATATTGGTAGAAAGTAGTATATAAGAAGCAACGTCATTGTTCTTCAGGTGATTAGCAGCTGTGGGAAAAAAATCTATTAAATATAAAGCTGACAAGAAGAAGCACTCAAAGACTAGAACACAAAAGATCACCAACTGGCCTAAAGATCGGATACATGTTTTGCCCTTTGACCTATATGTTTTACAGGTTGTTCTCACTTAATTCTTACCTAAAGACTAGCAAGTCGCAGTTCTGCCACAATAGTTCAAATCATGTCAATACTGGGTCCAGGTCCACTTTCCCCAGTGACCCAGATTCTTGACCTTTCCCAGTGATCTTTGGACTATGCTGATTGTTATCTCCGCCAAGGAGGTTATGTGTTTTATCTACATGAGTTTGTTTGTTTTTGGTTGACTGTCTGTTTGTTTGTATGTCTGTTAGCAACTTTACCTTTAAAGTTTTGAACGGATTTTGATGAAAGTTTGTGAATGTGTGGGCTATCGGCAAAGAAATTAATAAATTTGGGGGCGGATCTGGATCTGAATTTCGCACAATTTTTCCAAAAGTGTTCAATGAATTTCAACGAAATTTTGTGGAAAAGTGTGTCATGGATCAAGAAAGATTTGTTTAAATTTTGGGGTGGATCCGGATCCAGATCCTTTTTAGTGGCAATGGCATTGGCCTTGGTATGTGCTTTCTGTGTGCCTTCTGGTTTTCAAAATCGAATCACTTCATTTCTGTCTTACCCCGAGTCCTTCCTCCAAGTTTGATCGGAATTAGGACAAAAACTCTAAGTTCATTTTGCTAAGACAGCATTTCATTAGTCCTGTGATCTCGGCCTTTGACCTACTGTTGTAAAAACTGTAGCAGGTTACCTCAGCGGCTGACCCGTAATCCTGCAATTAAGCTTGTTTAAAACTGGAGAGTAAGTTGAGTTATCTATAAAACACACACACACACACACACACACACACACACACACACACACACACACACACACACACACATTTTACCTAAAGCTGTCCTTCTACCACACAAGACGACTACTTCTATCTCACTAACATGGCGTGTTTCTCAGTCTTTGATGCCAACGTGTGACTGTGCAGAACAGTTCTAGATCCACAAACTTTGCCATACATTTGGCATGTCAAGTCCGTGTTTGCTGGGAGAAGTCTGTTTTGGTTGTGCCTGCACTGTGTACACTCTTCTCTGGCCAGGTGTCAAGCTTCTTCGAGATGGTTCGTTCCTTCGCTGCAGAGCGCTCACCATTGTTTTCTGTCTTGAGGCATTGGTTTCAAGATTTTCCAGTATGATGATGCACTTCTTCTGAGTTGTCCTTATATGATCTTTACATCTTTTCCTCCCCCCTTCCCCTGGGCTGCGACGTGTTGCATGAAGTTTGCCATACAAAACCTGGCATGGAAAACGGTGCTCAAGCATGCAGAATTCGTGTCCGACACATCTAAGCTTTTTTTTTAGCATGGTTTCAAAAGTGCTGGTTGACTTTGCCCGCTGGAGAATTTGGTGAGTGAGGGACTTTATCCTCCCATGTGAGTCCTAGGATGCACTGTAAGCATCAGATGTGAAAAGACTGAAGCTGTTTGATGTGATGCCAGTAAGCAGTGCAGGATTCACCACTGTATAAGAATTTGGAGAGGCATAGAGCTGTATATAGGCTACTGATACCTCTGTCTCGATTTGCTGTTTTCAAAGACTCTGGCTCTGAGATGCCCAAAAGAGGCTGAGGCATGGTTGATTCGTGCAAGGACTTCTGCATCAGTGTTATGTTTATCTGTGGGCACATTCTCCAAGGTAGGTGAAATTCTCCACCTGTTTTACATTTTCGCCATTCATCTGAAATGCAAGAGACTCTGCTGCGTTGTTTCTCTGATATATTATTTCTGTTTTATTGAGATTTATTCAGAGCCCTATCGCATGGTATATGTTGGAAATGATGGTGAGAGTGTATTGTAGGGCATCTGGGGTATGTGCAAGGACAGCACAGTCATCAGCATATTGCATCTCTAGGAAATGAACTATTTTAGTCTCCGAGTGTGCCTGAAGATTTCTGAGGTTAATTATATAAGGTTCTGTCTAGATGAAGCTTGATTTTTACTCCATCATCAGGGTACATTTACCTGTAACTTAAAAGAGTGACTGCAGTGGGGACAGATGTTGGAAAATGACAAGAGCCAGGACACATCTTTGCTTTCTGCCCACATCCACATTGAAGGGTTCGGATTTGCTCCTACCTATGAATACACGCGCATTCATGTTGTCATGCAGGCTCTTTGAAGATCGTAAGAAATTATTTGGAGCTCCAAATTTTTGATAGAGCATTCCATAATAGTTCTCTGTTGACATTGTCAAATGCATTTCCAAGGTCTATGAAAGCAGTTTAGAAGGTCACGTTTCTGTTCTTGGTATTTGGTCTTGTGTCTGTGGGGCAACAAAGAACATATCACACGTACAATGTTTCCTTTCCAAAACCCACGTTGAGGTTCCGAAAGTGTTGACTCAGTCAAATGTTTTGTTAGTCTGGATAATATTATCTTTGCTAGTATTTTACTAGCATTCGCAAGGAAGGAGTTTACATCTGCTGTTGTCACAGTTTGAGTGGTCCTCTTTTTTTGTAGGTAGTTAAAATATCAGAAATAAGCCCTTCAGGTGAAATTTGTTCCTCGGTTATAGTAATAAGTATGGAGATTATGGAGCTGCTGGTGAAGTAGTTGGCAACCCCTTGCTATGATCAGGTTCAGTTGGTATGCCATCAGGGCCAGGGCTTTTGTTAATTTAGGAGATTGGATGGCTTTGAACAGCTTCTGCAAGTGTAGGTAGGATATTGAGATCCTCTCTCTGCTTGAGGGATGGTATTTAGGATGCTATTGTCCAAGAGTATAGCGCTCCACTGGGTTTCTTCTGATTCAGCAAGATGTTGAAGTGTTGCGACCAATTTTCTAATATTACTTGCGTGTTCTTCCGGGAGCTCTTCCTTCGGCCGATTGAATAGAGTTTATATTTATATTTATATTTGTATTTTGTTTCCGACTGACCTATAAATGGTTTTAATGGACTTGTAAAAACCATGTTCGTCGCGTTAATATCAGCCTGTCTTTTTTGCAACCTCTTTTGCTTGCTCAGTCCACTATTTGTTTTTCCATGTCATGCGGAGTCTCTTTGGGTTTCACTTCTGAGATTTTGGAATTCAGTCTTTAGGGTTAAGAAGCTAGGATGAGCCAGCCAGTTGAGCGTATGTGCTCTCTTCTTCATTGTAAGGTCATGTACGTCTTCAGCATTTTCATCAAATCAGTCGTTATGGCAGCGAGTGGAGAAGCCTTGTTTCTCTTCTGCATTGCTTTTGGAGCAGTGTCTCAGTGTTCCTGACACTCTGTGTCTAGGTTTGTTGCATTGTTGTTTTTGGATGAAATGGTGAGCATTGAGAGAGCTTGTCTGTAATAGTGCTGTGGAAGGTGTTACATGTTGCCATATCCATTAAAACTACTACAGTATAGTTTCTTGATGGATGGCTCTGTGGTGCAACTTGCGAGATATTATGACAAGTTGCATTTTGGTGACCATGACGTTATGATCTGGTTGAGCTCTCAGTACCTCTCATAGCTCGAGGTTATAAGAACTTCTCATCAATCTCGCTGCCATGCAATGACGTAGTCAATTTGGTGCCAATGTCTAGATCGTGGGTGTGCCAATGTGGTCTTGTGTTTATTGTGAAGTTGTACAAAAAAGGCAGCCTGTGGTCATTGTTATTCATGTTACCAACATCATGGCAATGTGTACAATGACCTTCCAGAGGTGTTATATCTATTCCTGCTCAAACATAAATACCTCCAAGCAAGATCAGTTTGTCACTGGTGGTAGCCTATGAAGTGAATGGTAACATCTAAAGAGCCATAAAAGGAACCTTTTAAGGTGTCAAGCATTGGGACAGTATGTGCTAATGAGGTGTTGCATATTGCCTTTTTTAGAGTGTAGTATGTGCCTTTCTGATATACCCACAGGTGTTTCTTGGATATTCGATAACAGGTTGCCTCGGATGACAAAGCCAAAGCCATGGTTTCTTCATACATACTCTAGATATCCTCTTCCAGATTATATATATATATATATATATATATATATATATATATATATATATATATTTATATATATTTTTTTTATTTTTTTTTTTTTTTTTAGGAAAAATGAACCAAAGGTACAGTAGCCGACAAGATTGTTCCCTCCAAGAGGAGAAAACAGAAACAAGATAACACAGTCCCAAATTCAAGATCCGTTTATTTCAAGCAAAACATGAACTCAGTGCATTTCCAAAAGACTGGAACTCAGTAGGCAGTAGGAAATACAAACAGAGTGAGAAATTTCTGGAACTGACCTGTTGCATACATGGAAGCTAATCGACTGGGAGAATCGGTTAACTATTGCATTAGTGAGTTCGACACAAAAGGAATTAAAGTTTGTTGCTAATGAGTACTAGTTGTGTTCTGCCATAGTGGCGGAGGTATGCTAGTAGACAGTTCAGAAGGGCAGTGGATCTTTGATCCAGCGATAGAAAAGGGATAAAGATGTAACTGTGAGGCAGAAGAGACAGGCTGAAGGTAGCCAGTAAGAGTGGGAGGAGAGCTAATGAAGCTCCTCCCTTGTTGAGAAAAGCTGTATGTGGGGGAGCCTTCCTAAACATGAGAGTTGTACTCTACACAGAAGCAATAAAACACGTGTATAAAGTCAAGCAACTGTGCAGGGGTACAAAGAAGGCACGGAGTCGGCTTGGCACACCTAATCAGTTTGGAAGCAGATTTTATAAGAGATGTAATATGATCTTTCCAACATAAATCCCGAGAGAATGAAATCCCAATTATAATTGAGTTGCATATTTTTTTGTGTGCAACAACTATACTTTTACCCCACTTAGAGATATGATCCATGCTCAGACATTAGGCGTACAATAGCGTCATCCCTTGTTTATTGAAATATGTTAACTGCTGTGATGGAAGCTGCAGGAAGCTTCTGGGGAGGCGGTGGCTCAATCGGTAGAGAGGTGGGCTCCTGGCAGTCCTTACGGACCCGAGGTTCTGGAATCCCGGCTGGGGCAGGGAAACAGTTTAAGGATTTGAATTTCATTAAATCAGGCTTTACTGATCTTTACCAGAAGACCCGCCGACATGTTGTAAAAATACCCCCGCTAATACCAATACACCAGTCCTGTATGAGACAGCCCTAGCATGTATTCAATATGGACGGTGGAGTGTTAGCGCCGAAGTGGTGAGCATGTTGAGGTGTATGGGAAAGATGTAGAGGGAGGACTGCTGGGCCTTGATAGCAGGCTGTGAAGCTTCTATGCCCAGAGTCGGACACATAAAAAAAAAAAAAAAAAACACACACACACACAGAGAGGTGAAGCGGGTGGAGTTATCAGCACATGTGAGTGAATCAGGTTAGATTTACAGCAAAGGTCACTGATGAATTGAAGGAAGAGAGTCGATGATAGTGACAGAGCCAGTGAGGAACACTGTTATCGATAGCTCTGAGAAGTACAATGGCCTTCTACAACAGCAGCAACAGAACTACCAGTAAGCAAACTAAAAGACGAGAGTCAAAGAAGTACAGCTCTGAGCACACTCCCAATCGGCAGCTACAAAGTTCCACAGCCGACACTTCTTGGGAAGGTTCACAGGCTTTACTGGAGTATTAAGACAGATTGAGGTAACAAGGTTCTTGATCAGAGGAGCTGAATGGAGAGAAGATTAGCAGCATAAGCAGAAGGACTAGATGTAAGGAAGAGGTCAAGTATTTTTGAACACCCTCCAAGACAGTCAGGGATGCAGAAAGTGTGGTTCTGTACAAGCTGTTCCGCAGGTCACTGAGGATAGAAAAGACCTGTAGGTTTGATCACTAGAAGCGGATCACTGAAAGGAAAGGAGAACCAAAGTTGTTGTGAACATTGAAATTACCTAGAATGGCGATTTTCCTAGAGAAAAGGAAGAAACTGATGCTATTCTATCTTTGAATAAGATAGCTGAAGAACTTTTCATAGTTAGTGGAATTAGTGGTTAAGTAAACAGCACAGAATGTATTATTCAGTCAGAGGATGACAGCATTTGCCGGAAGCCAAAGAGTAAGAGAATTCTGAAGAATCAAGTTCAGGAACACATGAGAGCAAGGTATGTCGTTTTGAACATAAACATAACAGCCATCTTTGGCTCTGAAAATGAAGTATAGTGAAGCAGTAGGAGAATATAGAAAAGGGTTTACTATATGTTGCTGGAGACAGCGCTGAGTCTCTGTAAGGGTGAGAAGGTGAGGCTTAGAGGAGGAGTAGAAGTGGTGTTCATCAGAGAGAAAATACAAGAAGAAAGCCCAAGTAATGTTGCAGAAAATGAAGAAGTGAGTCAAACAGTGGTTCTAAGCATCTTGCTTGGGTCGTCACCGGGAGAGGGACGGATGGTGGGGACCCCCCCTTCATGGGGTTTCTGAAGTTTGGTGAATGGATGCCATTTTTGTAAAACTTTGAATAGGGAGTGCAGTGTGTAATGTGCATATAGTTTAGATATTGACAGTTAGGGGAACCCTGTATGACAGCTTGGCGAGCATGCTGACCTACTCTCATGTGTGACTAAAACATTGAAAAAGATCAACAGCAATGAGGGATGGTCAGGAGCTAAAGTCCCAAGGGCTGATGAAATGGAAGTGCAAGCTCTCTCTGTCATCTAAAAGCTTTCCATCCACCCTGGGAGTACCTCCCTCCTCAACTGGTATTACAGTCAACTCCAGCTATACCCTTTTGTTTCTGTTAGTCTGTCCACGTTTTAGAGGCGAGCCACAGGCAAGGCAGCGGTGTCAATATAATATCTTTTAGTTCGTGGGCAATAATGGCAGTTCTATGACGTAGTCGTGCACATTGGTCAGAATGAGGCAGGGTTTGTATATTCTAGGTAGCAAGATTTAAAGGGATTCATTTGGTTTTTCGACCGCAGTGTGGGATGCCTTGACAGATGCGGTTATTTGTTCAGATGGTGAGAGCAGCAAATGTTTAGGTAACCTTTTTGAAACCCCTCCCCATCAGGGGTAAGCAATGAGGCTTCAGTTTCTGGCGGCATATTTACACTGGATGCTGTCGAAGGCATTACATGCTCTAATGTTATCATGCCAGCAACCACTGGGACAACGCCACCTATGTGCAGGACTCGAGCTAGTGACTTTCAGCCACATCCATGACCTCTCACTGTCACTTTCCCCTGTTGCCATAGGTCTTTTGTTTTGGAGACAGATGATATGGGAGATGAGACTAGGAGTGGGCTTGTGTAATGAATGGATTTGGTGTGATGGTGAAGGAGTGCAGTCTTTACCACCACATGCCTGCGCCCATCTCAGCCTGTAATGGTGGCGTGAAGATTCACGATGACCACCTACTTAGCAGGATTGAAGGAGACTGCTGGGAGCTCTGTGTGTCAAGCCTTGTCTTCCATGGGTCTTCCTCACGAATTTTTTGTTCAGGGTTTTCTCCCATAGTCTTAATCCATCTAAGGGCAATCCATAAGGCAGTGGACCTGGGAACACTTAGTCTGACCCCTCACTGATGTCCCCTCAAGTATGGGTAACCCTGTCCTCCTGCTGAGTCCGGATGAAGGGGGGGGGGTGATCTCTCCCTACTGGTATGGCCCACCAGATTTACAAGGCACGCAAGCCCTCCACCATGACAAGGTGGTTCCTGCTTGGACACACACACACACACACACACACACACACACACACACACACACACCTTTGCCTAGTGGGCACGGACTTTAAAAAAAATATTGGCCTTCAAGCCAAGAGGTTAATAGGAGAGTATGTGGAAATTAACACCTCACACAGGAGTTGTACTTCACTATTGTTCACTGTAATCATGATATTATCCAACTGTAATCAAACTATTAATAATATTTCATCAAACTATGAGTCATCTGTACTCAAACTGTTATTTTGCCGTAACACTAACCTCTCTCACATAGTGTGGTTTTCACCTGAAATTATTTCTCCAAGAACTTCTCATTAATATTTTTGCATTTTTGACTCGACCTGGTCCCATGTCAATAGTTTCTCTCTTTAGTTGTTCCCACAAGTGTTTCACGGCCCTGTCAGGCCACTGAACACTTGCTCCTGTGGAATGCTGTCTGCCTTTGCCCTCGAATCTCACACCTTTGCAGCACGACACCGGCTGAACTAATAACTAGATTTGGGTTCACATTTTGCTACACGTTTTTAGTTTCATTTATCTCACAATTGCAACAAAATGGCTGAGTGAATGGTGAATCTACTTACACGGCTGATTCCGTAATACAATACCTATACAAATGGTGCCACATTATTTCATATAAAGTTCAGATGAAGTAACTGTGTATGAAGATGACATATACTTATCTATTCTTGTTTCTCACCGCCCACCAGGAGTTTTTTGAACTACACACGACTGTCTCAAAACCATACATGTGCTTCCATTACTGAATGCATCATTGTTCGCAGCATTGTAAATCGATGCCAGCAGTGTACTTTGTGTTATCTGAGTATTTTAATGAAGGACGTTTTTCGTTCCCATCTTCTGCTCCCGAAATTCCGTTAATCAAAACCGACGAATAGCCGTTTCAACACCGGACAACGCCCAGTCGACGCGTTAAAGGTAATGCAAAGTCAACGGGGACAATTATTAGAGGCCAAAGCGCTTCTCCAGGAAATTTCAGCCAATATGATGTTGAAATAGGCCCATCTGTGATTCAGTGCAACCCTCCTGCCAAGATTCATCGCATTCCTTTTTCCCTTTTTCCTGCTCTACCCACAGACGAACAGTCAGACAAACAGACAAACGTTTATAAGTAATTTAGTTTACCAGAAGATGTGTGTGTGTGTGTGTGTGTGTGTGTGTGTGTGTGTGAGAGAGAGAGAGAGAGAGAGAGAGAGAGAGAGAGAGAGAGAGAGAGAAAAAAAAAAAAATTCCTATTATTCATTTACATGTTCTTTTTGGAATAATTGTACTGTAACGCATTATTAATATTTTCTCCAGCAGCAAAATTCCTTCTCTCAGTTCTGCAGCTTTTCTAAAAATGCCGTTTGACGTATTTTTTCATGCCTGTAATCTATTGGCTTCTCGTTTACTCGTGATTCAAAGCGCCAATCGTAATGAAAGACATGTTTTGTCAAGGTTTGTATCCCCAGGAGGCGGGTGGAAGTTATTCCATGCTGTAGTGTTAAATGGAGCTTATGTGCAGCCAACTACTCCTAATTATGCTGAACTGTTATAGCCTTGCCTCTGGTCTTTAAGCCCCATCTCACAGAAGTAATGTTTGTCTAAGTGTGGTATTTCTCTGTCACGGTGACTCTTTCCTGAGCGGAAAGCGAAATATTTCTTGCACTCCACAAAGCCATTTCGTTGACTGGAAACCACGTAGCCAAATAGATGCCTGGTGTTTTGGTGAATCAAAGCTTTCTAAGCAGATGCTACCCATGGTATACATCTGACAAACGGATGGCATTTATTACCCTCATAATATAACTCGGAAGTGAGCATCTGGCCACTCTTGTAGGGCACCTATGTTCTGATGAGACAACAAAAAAACTAACAGATACATAAGTAGATAGACGGACATGAAACTTTAAGTTATGTAAACGTTTTATGTTCTTAAGTTAAGGGGTAACTGGCTGGAGTTCCAATGCGAACGCTGTTAAGGCTCATAAATGACAATGTGGGGATTTGCGTAATTGCCAAAATCTCCCATTTGGGAAAGTTGAAAATGGTACTGTCTTTGTGTTTCCCGTGTGTCTTAAAATACGGCAGCCTTGGGTGAAAGCTGTCTCATAATTAGCTGGGAAATATTGATCAATGCAGCATAAAAGTCCCTATGCTATTATGCCAGAGTTACCTTTCAATCTGATTTTCAGCAACATACCATGGTGCGACCAGGCACTCTTTTAAAAATCCAAGTCAGACCCCTTAGGTTCAGTATAACACAAACGTGACGTCAGTTAGTGAAAACAATATACTCTGCCATACGCTTACATTCATATTAATTCCATATACCGATGTTATTTCTTTATTCATTCTTGCCGCTATGTAATTCGATGGCAGTAAGCAAAACCCGGCATTTATCCAGGCCGATGATGGTGATGATGATGATGATAATGATGATGATGATGACAGTGATGATAATGATGATGATGACAATGATAATTATGATAGTGATGATGATAAGAAAAAGGAAGTTCTAACAGAAAAAATTAAAGAAACCATTTTCAGGTCTTTCGGCCAGCTCCCTGCTGCTCTTAGCGTTAGTCACAATTTCTTTCTTCTTATTTGTGGCAGGCAATTCTACCCTTCGAAATTAACCGATTCCGACCATACTTGGACACAACGGCCAGCCTGTGACCTAGTCGTGTCAGCAAAGTTTTGGTTGCTAGGCAACTACTCGTTGGCTAGCAACGTCCGAAAAATAGTTTTTTTTTCGTACTTTTCACGTTTTTAGCTTTAGGAGCATTTTGTAATGGATGTAGAAAGCTCTGACTTCTTTAGACCTAATCTTGAGGTCATCCCATATCGGAAGTGTGCCATCACTTTCCTCTCTCTCCTCTAGTTCTCGAGTGACAGCCCTGCGAAGATTAGCCTCAGTGTCCGTAGCAACCAGTACTGGTTGTCAAAATGCCCCCTGGTTTCCCAGCAGCTCAATGGAACTGAATGTAAGTTTTGCATGCTTATAAACATTGACTAGGACTTGAACATTCTTTCATCTCCCTATGTGCTAGACTGACCAGGTCAAGGGTCAAAGATCATCAAATGCAATACTGGTGAAAATAGCTAAAATCATGCCCATGCTTGCGTGACGAAGATTATTAAGCCAGGGCCATGTTTCTTGGGTGGAATGTTGCACAGGAGTATCTCCATACAAAGAAGACATTTAGTGTCGAAATTCGTTTTCAATTGTTTGCACCGCCACCTAGAAGGTGTCCCTCTGGTGGGCCATTCTGAGAATATCAAGTTCCCTAGCTCCACTGTGGGTTGTTGAACTCGAATGAAACTTTCCATTCATATAGATGTTAATGAGTACTACAAGTGTGCTTCGTACACGCATGACCTATATCCGCTAAGTCAGGGGTCAAAGACCATCAAGTGCAGAAAATATGAAAAGTTCTAAAACGCTAAGTCTCCGAAGATTAATCATCCAGAGCCAAGATTCTTGAGTGGGATGTTTTCCTTCAGTACCGCCATACGGGAGTAACTTTTCGTACCGAAACTCACTTCCGGTAACTGACAAAGCTTGGTCGCATAGAGCTGGCGATCGTCGCCTACCAGTTTGTCATTGTTAATGGCTCTTTGGAAGTGATTCAGGGCTAACTTTGTTATTATATGCATATGTTGAGAACATTCAAGTTTCATAGCTTCCTGTGTTAGTTTGTAATTATCTATGTATAATGTTAAGTTCTATAAGCTTTACTAATCATGGTAATTTCTGCTCTAAATTCGTCCTATTCACTAATTCGCCCATAACAGTGTTCACATCATTTAAAGTCAGGTTGTCAGTATTATATTTTCATGTTACTTTTTAAACATAATGTCCCTCTCACTGCCCAAAAGAAAATAAGTCATCCCTCTCGTTTCCTTACTTTTTCCTCCCTTCTATATTCAGCCTCTCTTGAGACCTACACTCCTCATATAATCCTCTTACTCTACCTACCTTTCCGTTTCCAGTGAGGGGCCCTCCTCACACACACACACACACACACACACACACACACACACACACACACACACACACACACACACACATCACCTTCCAATACACATCCTCTTTCCTTGTGCCAATCGTTTTTGCCTCTCTCTCTCTCTCTCTCTCTCTCTAAATAGTTATTTTTCATACACCATTCATCTCTGCTCTTATAATGGAATCTTGTGGCTAATGGATGTTGAGTGTTTGCAGCTTGGAGTAACATGGTCAGACATGTCACGGTGATACTCATAGCATGATACTGCCGACAATTTCATGTGGTGTTTTAATACTAGTAATGGTGTTTCTGACGTGTGTGTAGCTCATATTTTCATCAGGAGTATAAAGTCGTTGTCTTTATATCGTATTATATGAATAATGGTAATGGGGATCGTAGTGATGTCAAAAGGTGGGGATCATCATCTCTGATGGACGTAGGGTAGAAGGTTCATTCACTGTTCTCTGGTGTACTATGTTGATGGGCCGCATATCCACAGTATACAATCCACAAGTCTTGTGACTGGATTTCCAAACAATACAAACGTAATCAGATAACGTGGCAACAAACAAAACCCTGTAATAATCTATCATAACACACTCGTAAGACTGTAGCTCCTTGACGAAAGAAAGCTTTGAACCACTTCTTACAGGGTTCAGCAGAAGTCAACTATCTCATGGATACAAATACAAGATAATTGTGCAAAAACTCGTCTGCATTTATCAGGATCAGACGGACGTATATTTAAATGGCAAGTGTAACGAGACAATGATTTATTATTTGCATATATCAGAAGCAATTAATGTAAAAGTAGTGACAACTGCTATTGATTAAAAGTTTAGAAAGTATTATGAAAAAAATACAGTATCTATTTTTCCCTACAATGGAATTGATAAAAAGGGAACGTGTATCTTAGGCCCTCAAGTAATACATGCAGCTAATTAGACTGTTGTTGACATGATTGTGTACTTTTTCAAGCTGATTGTGCTTCAGTCATGTCTGGTAAGTCAGGTAGCATTCAGCGATCACGTTATTACCAGATTAACCAGTCAACCAGCCAAAGAAATGGTAAAATTACATATGCTTGGTGTTACACGGTTCCCTGGCTGCAAGAGACCCAAATGCAAGTGCCAACATTGATTATCAAAAGTGAGTATATTAATAAGATTATCTAATTTTAATATGTTTATCTGATTTAGGACCTTGAATGTTGATGAAATATGACTTCTGATTTCATCAATGAAGAAAAAAAAACGTAATGTTGTAATGACTGTATAGTGATGTGTTAGCCACGTAAATCCAAATCTCCAAGCTGGGATGTAAAGAATATTCTCAAGCAAAAAATAAATAATTATGTAAATAATAAATAAAGAATCCCAGTCACAACTGCCGCTAATGGGTTACATATAAAGACATTCAAAATATCTATCTTTGGATAGATTTGGTGGATGGAAAGCTGATGACAGGGAGTGCTGGAGCTCCCGTTTCATCACCCCTCAGGACTAGTACCTGACCATCCCCCTTTGCTGAACTTTTTCAGTGTCTCAGTTACACAGAGAGTAGGCCAGCATGTTCTCCAGTACAAATTTCTCTAACTATCTACACCAAACTACATGCACAGTACACACTACACTTCCTTTTCCAAAATTCAAAAAATTATGGCGTCTCATCACCAAGCCTCGGAGTCTCCAGGGGTAGGAACATAAATGCCCCCACCATCCGCCCCTCTCCCGGTGACGACTCGAGGTGCCTGGAACCACTGTCTGACTCTCTTCTTCTTCATTTCTGCAACATTCGCGGCCTTTCCTCTAACTTTCGCTCTGTTGACACCACCTCTCCTCCTCTAAACCTCACCTTTTTCTAACTGGGACTCAGCTGTCTGAGGCAACTGACAGCAAACCCTTTTCTGTATCCTCCTACTTTCTCTATACTCATTTCAAAGCCAAAGGTGGCTGTTGTGTATATATACGCAACGGCTTATCTTGCTCTCGTGTTCCTGAACTTGATTCTTCTGAATTCTCTACACTCTGGCTTCGGCTTTCCTGTCATTCTCTGACTAAATATATCTGTGCTGTTTACTTATCCCCTAATTCTACTGACTATCAAAAATTCTTCGACTATCTTACTTCTACGATGGAGCACATTCTATCCATTTCTCCTTTCTCTGAAATCTCCATTCTAGGAGATTTCAATGTTCACCACCACCTTTGGCTCTCCTCTCCTTTCACTGATCCACCTGGTGAACAAGCCTACATCTTTTCTATCCTTAATGACCTAGAGCAGCTTGTACAGCACCCTACCCGTATCCCTGACCACCTTGGAGAGAGCTCCAACATACTTGACCTCTTCCTCACAACTAATCCTTTTGCTTACTCTGTTAATCTTTTCTCTACGTTGGGCTCCTCTGATCACAACCTTATCACCTTAACCTGTCCTATCACTCCGGTACGGCCTGTGGACCCTCCAGGGAAACGTCGTCTGTGGCATTTTGGAGCCGCGGACTGGGAGGCCCTCAGGCAGTACTTCTTTGATTTTCCCTGGAATGATTATTGCTTCCATGGCCGTGAACCATCTGAGTGTGCCTTGCACATTACGGAGGTTATTCTCTCGGGCATGGAAGCATACATTCCTTTCTCATATCCTTTGACTAATGCAAGAAAGCCTTGGTTTAATCATGTTTGTTCTAATGCTGTCCGCAACAAGGAGAGGGCCTACAAAAGGTACCGGAGCCAACCCACCCCTGAATCACATCATCTTTATGTTTCTGCCCGGAATTGTGCTAAGTCTGTTCTTCGCTCTGCTAAAAATAATTTCATCCGTACTAAATGCTCTCAACTCTCCAACCCGAATTCTTCCCGCTCCTTCTGGCACCTTGCCAAAAACCTTTCTAACAACTTTTCCTCATCATCCTTCCCTTCTCTTTTCTACTCTGATGGTTCTGTAGCTATTTCGTCTACTGATAAAGCAGATCTCTTCGCCCAGACTTGCTCCTCCAATTCCACCTTAGACGATTCTGGTGCTGTTCCTCCACCGATTCCCCCCTCTGACTTCCTCATGGCTGACATTAAAATTTCTTCAGCTGATGTATTTTCTGCCATCATTGGCCTCAGTACTAACAAGGCATATGGGCCTGATGGGGTCCCTCCTGTTGTTCTCAAGAACTGTGCTTCTGTGCTTACACCCTGCCTAGGCAAACTTTTTTGCCTTTGTCTGTCAACTTGTACCTTTCCTTCTTGCTGGAAGTTTGCTCTCATTCAGCCAGTCCCAAAGAAGTGTGACCACTCCCAACCCTCCAACTATCGTCCAATTGCTTTAACATCCTGTATTTCAAAAGTTTTTGAGTCAATTCTCAATAGAAAAATTTTAAAGCATCTTCTTATCACAACCTTCTTTCTGATCGTCAGTACGGGTTCCGTCAGGGACGCTCCACTGGCGATCTTCTCACCTATCTTTCAGACTCCTGGTCATCCTCCTTTCGGGACTTTGGCGAAAGCTTTGCCATTGCACTTGACATCTCAAAGGCTTTCGATCGAGTCTGGCATAAATCATTAATTTCCAAACTGCCCTCCTACGGTTTCTATCTTTCTATCTGTGCCTTCATCGCTAGCTTCCTTTCTGGTCATTCTATAGCCGCTGTTGTAGACTGGCCATCGTTCTTCTCCTAGACCTATCAACAGTGGTGTTCCTCAGGGCTCTGTCCTATCACCAACTCTCTTCCTTTTATTCATCAATGACCTTCTAAGCTGTACATCTAACCCTATCCACTCATACGCTGATGATTCCACTCTTCACCTTTCCATTCGGTTCCTGTAACGCCCATCTCAATAGTTATTTCAACAAACAAGGGATGAGGCTATGGCACACCTAATGTCTGACTTGGCTCGTATCTCTGACTGGGGTAAAAATAATATGGTTGTTTTTAATGCATCTAAGACTCAGTTCTTACACCTATCAACCCGACAAAATCTTCCACAGGTATACCCACTAATGTTTAATAATATTCAGCTTAATCCTGCATCATCCTTGAACATGCTTGGGGTTTCATTTACTCGGGACTTATCTTGGAAAGATCATATTACATCTCTTGTAAAATCTGCTTCCAAGAGATTGGGTGTGCTAAGCCGACTCCGCTCTTTCTTTACCCCCCGCACAAGTGTTGACTCTATACAGGGGTTTTATCCGCCCCTGTGTGGAGTACAACTCTCATGTGTGGGGAGGCTCCCCACATACAGCTCTTCTCAATAGGGTGGAGTCAAAGGCTTTTCGTCTCATTAACTCTCCTCCTCTCAGTGACTCCCTTCAACCTCTGTCTCTTCGCTGCACTGTTGCATCTTTATCTCTTTTTTATTGCTATTTTAATGGTCACTGCTCCTCTGAACTGTCTGCTTGCATTCCTCCACCTCTACGACAGCCGCGTAGCACCCGTCTGACAGCAAACTCTCATCCATTTTCTGTCCAACTCTCTAATGCAAGAGTTAACCGTTACTCCCAGTCTTTCATTTATGCAACAGGTCAACTCTGGGACTGTCTCCCTCTGTCTGTATTTCCTGCTGCCTATGATCTCCAGTCTTTCAAACGCAGTGTGTCCAGGCATCTCAAAATGATCGGATCTTGAATTTGGCTCTCTATTGTATTTTGTTTTTCTCTTGGAGGGAACTGTACTGCGGGCTCATGGCCTTTGGTTCCTTCTTCCTCGCATAAAAAAAAAATGCACAGCAGTGGCTATGAGAGTATGTAGAACAACGCCAAGTGCAGTGAAAGGATCCATTTTACTCAGTGCTTCATCAAACAGGTTCCTGAAGAAGCCTATTTGGCGAAATGTTGAATAAAGGGAGTCACTTCTCTTTACTTGGTGTTTTTCTACATATCTATGTCTTAATATCTGAGAATCAGGCTAACTAATATTACAACACCAGAAGGCTGGGAATAAACCCTTCCCCCTAACTCCACCAGGGATTGTGATTCCTGCCTTCTGACATCACTACCATGTCCAATACCACCTTCACATAACAAGTAAAGTACGCTTTGTGAGCGCGTGACGAGCGAGGGAGCGAACGTTCGTACATAAGCCTATCATCATAATTTCATCTTGATGTAGACTATCAACAATTCTGATGAGGTCCTTGAAGAATGACAGAAGAAGAATTGAATAATATTTACTTTCTCACGTTTTCTCCCGGGATGCGCCTATAGCGAGAAGCAATATTCAGTTCTCTGCTCTCAACTTGTTGTGTCAACGAAATGCGTCGGTAAACGCTTGGCTAATGATCAAATGATAAAACCCAGAAATGGGATGATTCTCCTTGCTGGTTTCACCCCCGAAACATAGAAAAAATGTTCATACAAAATTGTGAGCGTAATATGGATATTTAATTGTTGGAAGTCATGCATGAATGCACAGTGTACAACAGGAAATCCTTTTAAATTCGATTTCATAGTGGAGCATCTCAGTTGAAGCCCTCAGTACATCCCTTTGAAATGCTGGGATTCCAAGAGGTTTCTTTAGTCTCATGAATAAATATACAGCTAAAAACTACGTTTACTGAATATACCGTATGTACTACCTGATGAAAGAATCCCTTCTCTATCTCACATAATAGAAAAGTTATGAGCCTCTGAAAATCATCTCCGATCGGGCCATGCCGTGTCGGATCGGGCCGGGACGTGTCTGGCTGCTCATTTCACAGCTGAATGTAGGGTAAACATCAGCTTCGTTCACTGCGCTCGCTTGCTCGTAGTAATATGAGGACAAGAATTTTTTACTTCAGAAACAAATATAAGACACCCAACAAAAATATCAGAACTGTTATTAACATGTCATTTGAATACGATGACAATTTCACACTACTGATTTTCGGATCACGATGGCATGATCGATCAAGTTACTCTCTACTGCCAACTCTTGACATCCATCAGCCAAAAGATGCCACTATATGAACAGGGTCACATGGTTCATAAAGACACACACACACACACACACACACACACACACACACACACACACACACACTCACACACAAATCCGCTTTTATCCCTTTTCCCTAGAATCAGTGCATACTATATTTTTAGACAAAAAGTCTACCCAGGATGAGAGAGAGAGAGAGAGAGAGAGAGAGAGAGAGAGAGAGAGTGTGTGTGTGTGTGTGTGTGTGTGTGTGTGTGTGTGTGTGTGTGTGTGTGTGTGTGTGTGCTGTACTGTTAACAACTTGATCCCATTAGGAATTTTCCAAAATTAAACTCAGTGTTACCATGAGAAATGGGCACCCAACACAGGTAAGGGATAGTGGGATCCTTGCTCCATTGTCCATAAATGTACGTTTCCTTCTTGTTGGATGTTTGGTGACATTCACTCCATCCCAGGTTAGATTTACTGATCAATCATCTAACCATCGCTTAAGTTAAGGTATTGGTTTTCTAAAATCTCTGAATCTATGAATAACAGAATAATTACAAATCTTTTATCCCGGAAGTTTGCTGCCATTCACTGTTCCAGAGAAGGGTAAATGATTCCAATGCAGTACCCATCACCCAAATGATTTAATATCTTGTGTTTTCAAAGACTCTGAATCTAGGTTTAACACGATGATTTCGAATCAAGTTTCTTCTCGTAACTTTTGTGACCGGTAGTACTGATTCCGCCAGGGACACTCAACAAACAATCTCTTCTTTATTCCTTTCTGACTCTTTGTCATTCTCTTTTCAGGTCTTTCCTGAAACTTTTCTTAATGTTCTTGAGAGGGGTCAACACAGATCTTTTGCTCCTATATGTTCTCTTAAGAACTGTATCATTTTATCTGCGCTTTCATCTTTAGCTTATATTTTGGTCGTTCGATGTTTGTTTGTTTTTTGTTTTTGTTTTTTTAATGCAAGGAAGACGGAACCAAAGGCCACAAGCCAGCAAGATTGTTCCATCCAAGAAAAAATAAAAACATGACAAAAGAGAGCCAAATTCAAGATCTGGTCATTTCTAGATGCCTAGACACACGGCATTTAAAATAGTGGAAGTTATGGGAAGCAGGAAATACAGACAATTGAAGACAGTTCCTGAGATGACCTGTGACATACAGGATGGACTGGGAGTAAAGATTAACTCTTGCATGAAAGAGGTGGACAGAAAATGGTCAGGACTTTGCTGCTAGACGGGTGCTGCCTGCCTGGCAAAGTGGTGGAAGGATGAAAGCAGACAGTTTAGAGGAGCGGTGACCACTGATGTAGCAAAACAATAGAGATAAAGATGAAATAGTGCAGTGAAGAGACGGAGATTGAACGGAGCCAGTAAAAGGAGAAAAGTTAGAGGTGAAAAGCCTTTGACTTTATCCTGTTGAGAAGAGCTGTATGTGGTGGAGCCTCCCCATACATGAGAGTTGTACTCTACACAGGGGCGAATAAAACCCGTGTATAAAGTCAACAACTTTGCTGGGGTAAAGAAGGCACAGGATCGGCTTAGCATACCTAATCTCTTGGAAGCAGATTTTATGAGAGGTAATATGATCTTCCAAGAAAAATCCTAAGAGAATGAAACCCTACGTATGTTCAAAGATGGTGCAGGATTAAGTGGCATATTGACAAAAATTAGAAGATACTCCTGCAGAATATTTTGATGGGTCGAAAGATATAAAAAATGAGTTTTTAATGCATTAAAAACAAGATTTGTTTTACCCCAATCAGAGACTGATCCCCATCAGATATAGTTGTGCCTTAGCCTCATTCCATGTTTGTTGAAGTAACTGCTGAGATGGACACTGCGAGAAGCGGTTGGAAAGGTACAGTAAAGGGTGAAGTCATCAGCATATGCGTGGATAGGGTTAGATGTGCAGCTTAGAAGGTCATTGATGAATCGAAGGAAGAGAGTTAGTGGTAGGACAGAGCCCTAAGGAATACCACTATTCATATCTCTAGAAGATTGGTGGCCACCGACAACAGCAGCTATAGAACGGCCACTGTTATTCTTGTAGAACTGTCAATAAGTAGTGTTCATCAGGGCTCTCACCTATCACAATCTCTCTTCCTTCTCTTCATCTGTGATTTCCTGGGAACCACATCTACGAGTGCTCCTGTCCAGTTATTTGCTGATACCTCCACTCTTAACCTTTCCACTCGCTATTCACAGCATCCATTACAGCTGTTATTTCAGCAGTATGAGATGAGGGTATGGCACACCTGTTTTATGTTTTTTTTTTTTTTTTGTGACTGGGCTAAAAGATTTTTTTTTTCTTTTTTAAGAACAAGAATATCTATAGGATCCAGGCTGTCCGTCAGATCTTCTTACTTATGTTGGGGTACGAGGTGCTCAGGTTTCTAGACTTTGGCTGAGTTTTATTTGAAAGTCTTCAGGCTTCTGCCTCTGATACCTCGTGGAATACTTGTTACTGTACCAAAAATACAATTCCTATCCATTCAACTCAACAAAATCATCCAGAGGAACATCATTTAATATTCAGTAATAAACATCTCATACTTTCATTATCACTCAGTGTCCTTGGGATTTCTCTCTCGTGGCACGAAGCATAGAAAGACTACATAACCCATCTTGCAAAACTGACTTTCATTTGACTGTGAGCGTTAAAACATTTTACTACACTCTTTTCCCCTGCACAGCTATTGTCTCTGTTAATAGATCTTGTTCTCTCCTAATGGAGCATAACTTTTATTTGTTAGGGGCTGCACCACACACTCGTACATCTCTCCTAAACAGGGTGGAGTCAAAGACTTATTATTATTCCTTCTCATACAGATCCCATAACCTCAAACTTCACCAGTGGTACATCTGTATTCCTCTAATATCTCTGATTCAGTGGTCAGTGCATATCTGAACAGCCAGTGCCATTTTGCTAAGTGTGGTGATGAGCAGCATAACTGGGGTGACTGGTCGGGTTACAGAAATAAAGTTGTGGCTGGAGGAGCCCGGTGGAGGGGACAAAATAATAATAATGTAGATGTGCAATTTCGTCTTTTGCATTTGGAGAGAAGAAGGAAACTGCGTACCCTGCCGTATGATAAGCATGTCATTTTAAATGAATTACAAAAAAGTATTCCAGCGTCATAAAAGAATTTAGTATTCCAATGTAACAGACACATGACTGCACTGATGGCATATATGAAGGGATGATATCGCAGGATACGCTTAGTGAGTATTAGTATTACTATTGGTATTATTGTCATAGAGTAGTAGTAGTAGTAGTAGTAGTAATAGTAGTAGTAGTAATAGTAGTAGTAGTAGTGGTAGTGGTAGTAGTAGTAGTAGTAGTAGCAGTACATTTACAACCCCAGTTTTCGAACACCCTATGTTCCAGAGTCGTGCCAGAATAACCGTTTTGCCCGACTAACCAAGGCCACATATGTCACATATAATAATTCAACAGGGACCAACGGAGGTCAAGTATAATCTTTCAACAGTACACCTCTGACCCATTACCTTCAATGAAATCAGCTCATGTTCTAACCAAAGTTCTTTATGGAACAACTGTGTCTGGTTCGTTATCTAGCCACCTGCCAAGTCCACTTCACTCACGTTGTCGAAACCATTCCATCATCACTCGCTTATGCTCAGCACTCTTACCATCCTTCATAGTATTTCTACTGTTCACTTGTCTCTTCGAATCATTATCTGCAAAAAATTAAATTTCCCCCCATTCCTTCTTTATATCATAAACAGCTGATGAACCAATACCATATTTGTCACACAACTTCAGCATGGAAACACAACGTGTTTTTTTTTTTTTCAAAAGTTCTACCTAATATTGCTTTGTTGTTCTTATTTTAGCATAATAAAAAAATACTGCATTAAAATCCCCCAAACAGCTGTTACTACACCACTGGTTCGCCACTGAGGTAGTTTGGCGGACCAGTTAACCACGATCAAACGGGTTTAACAGTATTAGAACAGGCTGGTGTTTATGGTTGATACCAACACTAACACTTGCATCTTTCTTAGAAGCCATGGATAGAGTTAAACGTAAGTAAAATTGTACTGGTACGCTCTGCGATCCAGACTTTTGCGTGGTCAAAAGGGGCAAAAATAAGGTCACTAGTATTGCAAAAGACCACTGCATGCTGGAATGGTCGGGAACTCAGATTGACGGAGACTCTCTCCCAATAGCGGCCTATTCGGTTGCACTTGTTACTTTACGAGTGGTCAAGTTACGAGTGGTAGCATGCCAAAATGACGGGGTCAGTCTCCAACTCGGCCAACCCAAGCCCAACCTTCACAGTTTCCCAAAATGCTGCTGGGTTACACATTAACAAGCTACCAGGTAAACTATATACCACCAGTTCTCAAGGGTTATACAAACAATAAAGTTCGAGTGGGAGGTAATGTGTATTAACAAGACCAAAAAAAGGGTAGGAATCATCCCATCTTCTAGCCTTACAGAATAATCCTGAATCAGGTGGTACGTTATTCAACAAACATAAATTATGGCCCTAATATTAGATTCTACAAAACTTAGCTCCTTCGTCCTAGGTTCAGTCCTATGTGGCTCTCCATAATCGACCGACCCTCTGAGCTCATATTTCACTGATCCGATCCTTTGATAATCTTGACCTTGACTCTCGCACTGGGACCTTGACTTACTCACTGGGACTGACCTCCACACTTCGACCAGCTAGAAATTAATATGTACAATGAATAACTATTCTCCTTAATGCAAGTAACCCCTTCACATGATCAAGAAAGTCTTATAATAAAGAAACATGGGTTATAACACTCGGCATATCAATTACAAACAGAACAACACATGGCACTACAGACACATAGGTCTGCTCAAAATAATACTTATTGTGGGGATAGAATAAAAGAAAAGTATTATAACAAAGAAGCATGAAGAACTCTAACCATGAAAAACATCATTGTATCGATATTATTTTGCCTCACAAAGTAACAACTAACACAGCCCTAATAAGTACTGAACTGCAGTCATCCCAACACATTAATAACTAATACACATTACCACGGCACCTGATACTAGGCCCACAAAAATCACACATTTATCTGAGGCTCAAACAGAACTCTGTAGCTAGCATTCTCATATTCCAGTTACACACAATTAATAATACAAAGTACGGTACACAAATATTTGGGAAATACCTCACTATCCAGATCAAGGAAAACAAGGGAGGTGAGCGGGAACACCCAGGACTCACTATTCAAATGAAGCCGATGGTGTCACCTCACATGATCAAACACTTCCTGAGGAATGACAACACTTGATATTAACCTATTTTCGTCACTATTATCACTCATGCGGTATCACTTATTCGTGCTTCAACATATCAAACATCAATATTATCAAATTACTTACAGAATTCCTTGGAGGGGGGGGGGGAGGAGGAGGATGACAGTATCAACCATCCGTCACATTTCACGGCCGGTGAGTGAGTGAGCATCTCATGGTATGCCAATATTGCGTGGTGGAAAGGGGGGGATGATGGCTTGCGCAATTTAAAATTTTCAGTACTATAGATCCGTGATAGACTCAGTGTCATGTTGAAAAAAATGACATTCTCTGGTTACACTAATTACTCTACAACAATCTCTCTATACCCTTGCATCGAAAAAACACTAAAATCATCGTGCCTTAACATCCCTTTGTGCATGCGTACATTATGCTGGATTACGTGACCACAGGCACATATTCCTACCAGCTCGAATTTTATAGACTTAATACTAATAAATTACAGTAGAAAAAAATGACTTAACAACTAGGTAACTTAATCTACATTCTGATCACATTCGCATGGTAACAGCTTTACCCTGGCCACACGCTCTCACTTAACCGAACTTTTGATCGTAAAATGAACCAGATACAACTCCTTATCACTTCCGGGCACTACAAAATGAGGTAAGAATCAGTCAAAATACAGTGATCACCACTAAGACATGCGGTGTAAGCAATCCAAGTGATCAAGCACTACACTCAACATTGTCTGTGGCCGCCCAGCAAACTAGTCTGGCCAGCATGGTAATCTGAAGTGCCCTCTTGTAATTTTGTTTGAAAAAAAAGAGAGGTGCCATTTCATCTGATGCCGAGAAATTGGTGTTGTATCTGTAGTACTACAATACTTCTAGCAGTAATAGTAGTAGTAGTTGTAGTAGTAATAGTTGTAGTAGTAGTAGTTGTAGTAGTAGTAGTAGTAGTACTAGTAGGAGTGGTGGTAGTAGTAGTAAATTGTAGATGGTAGTAATTCTATAACATGAACTAAGATATCAATGCGTTATCTGCCTTCCTTCCTCTGTTTTCTATTCTTCATCAATTTTGGTAGGGGGCTGACCCTCCCTAAAAATAATGGTGAAATTTTTATATAATGGAAGACATTATCAAGGAACCAGACGAAGTGACCTAACAATTTTCCTTGAAACCTATGTGCCTATTTTCCCATATCTTTGATCGTTTGTTATATCTGGGAAGGAGGCTGACCCCTTCTATATTTATTGGTGGTCACTCTCCCCGAATATTGTATGTCGGGTGTGAATTCATTGTACAGCATCTACCAAGATATCAAGCCCATATATGCCCTCCTTTCACCATTTTTAAGATTTTTTTTATTTAGACAGGGGATCTGACTTCCGTAAAAGTCATGGTAATTATAGACTATTACAGAGGAAGGTCTTTGGGACAACCAGATGAACTCAAATGGATAGTGTCATTGAAAATCATCAAGTAGCCAAGGAGAAATTACCACTGAGGCTCATAAAGACAGGCTGAATCTCATGCTACCAAATAGGATGAGTTGCCAAAAAAGATACCATCCTATTTTGCAGGAATGTTAAAATACTACTACTACTAATAATAACAACGTATATTGGTTGCAAGAAAAAAAAATGATGTACAGTATATCTATATTCTCTTCATGCTGTCCCTTCTACTCTACGTCAGTAATGATAGAAAAGCTATAGCTGGATTATTGCATGAAAGCCGAGACAAACATTGAGGTGAACAATGAAATCATTTGAAATGGAGATTTTAGAGAAGAGGAAAAAGTGTTCCACCTTACAAGCAAGATAATATAACTATTTTGGAGTTCAATAACCCCCATCTGCTGGGTTTTTTCCGACGTCACCCACTCGTCCCTATGGGGGATTTCCGTGATTTTTGAAAAAAATACCCTTACTTCAAACCTTAATATCTGCCAAACTATAATAGCTAGTGAAACAAGTTTAAAATACATACGACCCACCAACTCTTCCTCTTTCAAATGAAAGTATCCTCACGTCGATGAGTAAGGATAAGTTAAAGACGACTGGTTTTCCATGTTTTGGTGGGCTTTTCCGTGTGCGCACCACTGCCAGTGACCTTGGACTCCCTGGCTAGCATTGGCAGCACTGACCGGAGTGGTGATTGTAACACTGCCCGGCCTTTTGGAATCTTCCACTCATTCTTTCATCTTTTCCTTACTCACTGTTGTAAGGATGAATCATCACCCTGTCCATGTGGTTCCCCATAGGGTTTTCTGCTTGTTTCATAGCGCCACTATGCCCTGTAGGTGTGTGGGAAAAGACTAGCTCTTTGATTATCTGTACTCACTTCTTGTGTCAGTTATAATATTTTCCCTCTACTACGGCACTTATATTTGCACTTGACATCACGATCATGGGTAACTGCACTTTGAGAAGTAAATGGTCTGGCTGTTTCATTAAGTATGGTTCGGTATGAGGTAATTACTTGTACAGGAATTGTGACTAATTTGTACTAATCAGGGGCATCATGAAAATATTACTGTTATACACAATTTTCATTTTAGTACTTCACATCACAAATACACTTATACTCACATATTCACCATTATTTTCTGAGTAACAAGAGAGAATTTTCGTTACAGGCAAACAGGTAATTTTCTTTCTCTCCCATGCACTTTTGGTTTTCTTTCATTGTAGGCCTACCAAATAGGGGTACTTAAAGTATTTCCAATCATTTTGTCACAAATAACCATAAACAGTAACACTTATTGCAATGCACTTCCAAAACTTATTATAAAACACTTATTTCGTAACACTCACTAGATACAACTTATATCTTACATTTCACATATGTATAAAAAAAATCACACTTGTGCATATTTGTTTACGATATACAGTTTCCCACACACCTGCTCAGTCACTGAGCCCTCTCCCTGGCAATAAGGGTAGAACTTCCACAAGGGTCGGTGGTGCAATTGGCCCCAAGCATGGGGGGAAAGAATAGGATGAGGAGGATGAAGACATCACTCTACACTCTACCAGTGCCATGTACAGACTACGCTGTGCTTCAGTGGGATATCTTGGGTACCTACCCACCCTATGGTTGTCATAGAAGATGGTCACGGGTTGAAAGGATGGGAGGAAGACGTCTGCGGCTATAGTCTACAAGTCAACTAGCATTAGTCCGCACCCCAAATCATGATGGTATAACACGTCAACTGGCACACATGGGTTAATGTCATGGGATAAATATAAAGTACTAACACAGTTAGTGACAGACTGAGGTGATTAGTTGCGTTCAGAGTGCAAAGAACTCGGAAGCTTCAAGTTCGAGAACGCAAGAACTAGTTAGGTTATTGTGTACATACAAAATGACAGCCACCTATGACTTTAAAATGATTAAAGAAGAAGTAGGAGGATACAGAACATGAGTGCTGTTTGTTGTCTCAATCAGATGGTTTTTGGAGAGGAAAATAAGGTGAGGCTTAGAGGAAAAGAGGGCATGCTTGACGGAGGCTGCAAATATTGCAGCACTTGACAACATTTGGGTCAGATAATTACCTCGCCTGGACGAAGTCCGACGAGGTATTGTTTTGGGTTTATTTTGTTTGCTTATTAGCAACATTATGGAAAATGGTTAAATGAAATTACATGAAATTTCATGGTATGTAGACACTGGTACCTCCCAAAAGTTATTACAATTTGGAGGTAACTGAATGACCTGGAGGGGGAAAAATCAATGTCACAGATTTTCAGAGGGCCATAACTTGAAAACGATTGAAGAGAGAGAGATTTACTTTTAGGAACATACAGGAACTCATAATATGGGCTTTCATTTGACACCAAAACCTTTGACCTTGAATGACCTTGCAAAGTCAAACTCAAGGTCATGGATTTTCATGGGGCAATAACTCGAAAGTCATTAAAGATAGAGAAATTTACTCTTACCAGGATATAGGAAGTCTCTTAAGGGCTTTCATTTGGCAGCATGAGCTTTCTCCTTGAGTGGCCTTGAAAGGTCGAACACAAGATCACGGATTTTCAAAAACATTTTTGCCATTACCTTAGACTTTAATTGTCCACTGACACTAATAGCAGAAACGAGTCAGTATTTAACAGCAATAAAATAACTTCTGTCAGACGAGGTTTGTTGTGCCTGACACCATTTGTTATTTTTGACATCTCACTTGTGGCGGATGGGCAAAGTTCATGGTATATATTGGCCTCACCTTAGGTACTCCAAGGATTGGATGTAAGCTTGCCTACATGCTTACAATTTTTTGACAGGACATGTACTGTAAAGTATGCATGGTGTTTATTATTGACAGGTAGACTCAAACATTTAGGATAGTATGCAAGATTACAAACTTATGATATTGTAGAAATAAAATCAGCAAGGGATTATGGCCAAGAGAGAGGTCGTGAAGTGGGAGTTCCACTCTGCGCTGTCAGTTACTAGCCATCAACCTACTCAGTAATGGCCTTATCCACACCAGTTTGTCCCGACGACTGTGTCAGTAACTTTAATATAATAATTCTAAATCACCTCCATCCCTCTACACTCCTCTGCAATGCATTGGCTGCTCCGTTCTCACACTCACATTGTCACCATGGCTCTGCCATAAACTATAACACTTTATAATGTTATGGCGTATTTCATGCAGGTTTATTACCAATTTTAATGCAGTGTACGTGAACTCAGTAGTAGCTAAATTTTAATGACGAAATAGACTGTGTATTGTCTGCACCGAGATGGGAGATGGCGACCCATCACTACTTTCTCACTCAGCTCTTCACAACAACTTAAAAATCATCCCATCCCTGTCACCCTCACCGCCAGCACAAACAAATACAGCTGATTATTTCATGAGTGAGGGGGGAGGGGTAGAGTTGCAACTCATACAGAAAAGTTAATTACACCTTGAGAGCATCCTTGTAGCTCCCTAGAATGGCAATGCAACGGAAGAGTAATTCTGTTAGTGTGCCATTAAACTCATATAGGGAAGAATCCAAAATATTGGAAGCTTAAACAATATGTTAATTAATGGACAGTCCATACAGACACACACACACACACACACACACACACATATATATATATATATATATATATATATATATTAGGGTGGTCCACAGAACTGAAGTATTTAAAACTCTTCCTCCCAGTTTCATTAGGTTCCTTTTCCTAAAAAACCACTCTGAGTAAAATTTGGGTTAAATCGGTTGATATTTAGTGGTGGCTCAACTACCCCCAGAAGTCCACCTTCATGTCCTCTGGGGCCCCCCCATATACGTGCACAGTATATGCATATTATCCGCTCGTTGGCGGCGGTATCATGGCTGTTGTTGTTGTTGTTGTTGTTGTTGTGATATTTAACCCACAACAGTGGTGGGGCATGGGCAAACAAGAGAGCCCGTCAGGGAAAATGCAGAAAAAACTCTCGTATGACAGCATAGCATGGCAGGCAAAGTGGCAGACAAGGAAAGGTGGCAAGGGCAGAAGACGGAAGAGTAAGGCTGGCTGCAGATGGTCAATGAGGGCAGGGCAGGACTGGTAGAGCAGGGTGGAAAGTCACAGCACTGATGGAGGGGGTGCCGATGACGAGCTGCAGGTCAAAAACCACCCCAATGCTGCCCTGAACCTCCTTGCCCTTGATATACTAGGGCCATAGATGCTCGCCCAGGTCAGCAGCAGTTGGAAGCCAAGAAGGGAGGCCTGGTTACGGTTGTGTGGAGGGAAGGCCCCGATCCAGGTGGTTGCGGAGGGAGGGTCGTTGGCTGTGGTCTACTGGTGGAAGGCGGAGGAGCCTCAACCTTCTGGTCTGCAGGACCTAGGCCCTCGACCTCCGGGTGGAAGGGACGTGCCAAACCTCCTTGGTGCTGCAGAGAGCTGGTCCCGCCATGGACTGGGGTGTAGCTGTCGACTGCGCGAAAGGTGGGCTGCGATCATAGCTGACGAAACCACTCATTGTTGCCCAACTGAGATTGTAGACTTGTTGGAATCAGGGAACCTCTTTCGGTGCTCATCCACCACACTCAAGAGAAATTGGAGTTGATCTTCTCCTTTCGGCAGAGTTCTGCTGAAGGTCTGAATAAGAGCCACTGCCCTTTAAGCATGATCATTAGCTACTTTGAATTTTCCTATGATTCTTTTTGCTTCTTGGAACTTTAGGTGTTGGGGTCATCTTCAAGATCAGTAGGGCATGAAGAAGCTTTAATGAGTTCTTGGTGGTGAGACTTTCTAATTTCAGTGCAGCTTTGCATTCTCTGAGTCTTCTTCTCTTTGGGAAGTCTAATGACCCTTCCTTTTCCCTCATACACTGTATCATGATTCCCTTGGTGTCTGGTGTAACAGCTTGATCAACGAGAGCAAGGGCCACCAACTCTTCTGATAAATACCAAAGGTGGATTTCAAACTTCTTGAGATCTGCTTTGGCCACTTTCTGGTCATGATAGTCCTTTAACTTTTGGATAAGATCCAGATCATTAGTCAGGGCTTGTGGTGGAATAGGAGCTGTGATCCAGCTTTTTAACTCGCCCAATCCCGACGTTTTCTGAGCTTTGGTCCGCCCCAGTCCCGGCTTTTTTGGACCATTTTTTTTTTTTGCTCAAACATTCGCTTTTGGTCAGAAACTAAGGAAAATCACAAAGAAAGGTGTCCCTTTGGTCCAGAAATGGCTTACCTGGAGCACATAAGTTTGACAGGTACTGCCAGGCTCTATGAGTTTTTTTGCCGTACGTTTTCTATGGTGGCACAGGTACTCTGAACTGATGCAGTATACGTTTATTATCATGTATGTTGGAAATATGTATACCACAAGTATATTGGGTTTTATATAGAAAAAACTGAGAAATAAGATATGTACCATTGTGCGGCCCTAGCGAAATCGGTCGATTATGTCACCGATGGATAACAAACATCGTTATTTCATCAGCTATTGTATTTTTTCATGTTCCATATTACTTCCACAATAACATCATACCATTTTCAACTTTACATAATAGTTTGTACATATTTTGAGGCATTATGACAAGAATTAGCATAAAAATACCTTATTTCATGCTTTTTTCAACTCAGATTCTATTTTTCACCTTTTAGATTACTTATAACATAATATATAACCCACTTACATGTTATACAATTAGTTTTATAGATGTACTTGCTTTACGAAAAGAATTAGCATAAGAATAGCGCTTATTTACCAAGTGACAACTTGGTCTTTCATGCTTTTTCCAACTCAGATTCTATTTTTTCACCTTTTTGATTATTTATAACATAACATATTACCCATTTACATGTTAGACAATTGCTTTTACAGAAGTACATGCTTTATGAAGAGAATTAGCATAGAAGTAGCGCTAATTTACGTAGGTACATCATGTCATGTCATTATTTTTTCACCTCTGAATTTATTTTCTCCCCCCTTATAGTACTTCTCACATCACATTCTGGCCTTTTCCATGTTAGACATTTGCTTTCACAGTAGTACACGATTTACAGTAAGCCTTATCCTAATGAGTTACTTGAGAGGAGCATGTGGAGTGACGTGGAGGGACAGGTTGACGAATGAAGAAGTGAAGGAACGTTGTGGGGTAGATGTGGATGTGGTTGAAAAGATTAGGAGAAATACACTGAGGTGGTTTGGACATGTGGAGAGAATGGAGAATGAAAGACTGACTAAGAGGGTGTATGTAGGTGAGGTGGAGGGAGGGAGAGGGAGGGGTAGACCGAGGATGAGGTGGAGGGATGGAGTTGAGAGGTATATGAGGGAAGGGGGGGTGAGTTGGGGGGAGGGGAGTCAAATGGTGGGTGACAGAGTGACTTGGAGGCGTTTTGTCTGCGGCCACCCTTTGCGGGATTAGGGCGTCGGGCTATAGATATATAGACTTATCCTAATATATATATATATATATATATATAGAGAGAGAGAGAGAGAGAGAGAGAGAGAGAGAGAGAGAGAGAGAGGTAGGATGGTGGTACACTGGGA
>NW_027642658.1:0-15000 GCF_032717465.1 Coenobita brevimanus | reverse complement strand
TGACTTCTACTGTAGCGTCCCTTAAGTATTCCTTCTCTCACGGCTATTCGATATGTCATTTTCATTACGATCAAAGATAACACCTATAACATTTCGGGGATCACCTTTACCTCGATCAACCAACTGGATGGGAATTGTCACATTATCTCCGGGATTACCAGGGGCATGATCTAAACGACTACGTTCCACCATTCTTTCTACGTTTCACCATGCGTTCAGCTTGGGCTAACTGACCAGCAGCTGCTCTTGACCGTTGAAGTGCTATGTTTTCTTGGAGCACATGAAGTCTTCCTGTAGGATTCTGGTCACAAGGTGAATTATCTGGATTGGCAGAACCCTCGGATAAACCATCTGAATGAACAAAAAAAGAATAAAAGCAATGGATTTTTAGCTTTATAACAGAGATAAGTATTTAATTAATGGTGATAGACTTCACATGTGGTTATGAGCTTAATGAGATCAGTTATCAGTTACCTTTTTGTAACAGTTTTTTTTTCTGTGTGTGAGTGTCACTACCTGGATGAGCGAAGTCCTCACGGTGAGTAGAACCCTCAGGTGAATCATCTGGATGAGTAGAGCCCTTCGATGAATCAACTGGATGAGTAGAGCACTCTGGTGAATCATCTGAATAAGCAGAGCACTCAGGTGGATCATCTGGATGAGCAGAGCACTCAAGTGAATCATCTGTATGAACAGAGCACTCAGGTGGATCATCTGGATGAGCACAGCACTCAAATGAATCATCTGGATCAGCAGAGCACTCAGGTGGATCAACTGGACGAGCAGAGCACTCAGGTGAATCATTTGGATGAGCAGAGTCCGAGGGAAAAGTGTAAGCTCCAAGTAAATCATCTTCAGTAACCACTGTCTTCAAAACTTCCTCTGGAAGTGCAGTTGAGCGTAGACCTACTCTGGCCTCAACACCGAAGAGTGCTTTGTATGGGGATTGTTTGATCCCAGAATGGTAACTGGTGTTCTTTTGAAACTGCACAAACTTGAGTCCCATGGGCCAGTCACTTGTATTATTATCACCTAACCATGAAACTAGCATGTCTTTTATATCACAGTTAAGGCGTTCAACTGATCCCTGACTCTGCTGATGCCTTGGTTTACCATGAACTATTAACAAGTCTGGCCAAAGAAGTTTGAGTTCCAAAATGACTAATGCTGTAAATTCACTACCATTATCGCTTTGAAGAATTTGAGGTGCTTCAAACATAAAAAATATGTCCATTAGTTGGAATGCAACCTCAGCGGCCCTTTTTGAAGTTAAGGGACGCAATATGCAATACTTGTTAGGTGATCTTGATACACCATTATCCACTTATACTTTCCTTTGGCACAAGACTGCATGTCAACAAGATCTACCTGAGCTCATGAGCCAAAGTCCTTTGACAAAATCGGTTTAACAGTAACATCCTTGGTCGTACGTCTTTTCCGTTTCTTTTGACACTGAACACACAAAGATTTGAACACTTCTACAGTATCTCAAGTAACGTTTGCATATCTTGACAAAGCTTTGACCATTTTGTCTCTGCCGCCATGTTCCGTAGTAATGTGAGCACATTTTATTGTGTCAAACATATCCTCAATGTGCACAAAATAAACAGGTTTTTGAGTTCTATCATTCCGTTTTTTGATCAACTTTTCAACGTCACCACACTGAAGAGCTTCGTAACGTCCAAGGATGTAATACTGCCCATTTGATTTATTTTTTTGCAGATGCTGCTACTCTGAGTTACCCTATTAGATTGTAGTACTCAATTTTAGTCAGTAGTAATGATTTTGAATCCGATTTTTTTTCAACATCACTTTCTCGTAAAAAAGTGCTTCCTCAGAACACGCCATATGTTCTACAAACGAACTACACCTCACGGAAGGACACGAGTAAATGCCAGGGACATGGCCAACACACAACTGCACTGGCTAGCTACCCAGACGTCTGTACCGGTCACACACACACACACACACACACACACACACACACACACACACAAACACATTGATAAACTACCCAGACATCATCACACAAACTGCCAATAGGCAAACTGACCGATTACCCATACCAGGATTCAAACTCTAGTTTGACCTGTAAGAATAAAAACTGATTTAATGTCTTACTTTATTGTCACATTTTATTCTTTCATTGTTTTATTATCACATTCTATCGTCACGTAGGTTTTAGAAAATAAAATTTTACTCAAGAATACTGTTTGTTTGTCTATGTCAGTATATTACCCCATATTAGTCAATATGCCAAGAAAATCTATCAGAATTTTAGTCACTTTGTAAATTGTCTGCAATTTTTAGCTGATTTCTAAATTGACTGGGTGAACCAGGCAATTCACATATTGCCTGAAAAGTTCAGTCACTTTACAAATTGTCTGGATTTAGATATTGACTGTAACATATATATATATATATATATATATATATATATATATATATATATATATATATTGTTACGGAACAGAGAAAGATAATGTACACTTTAAGTGAGAATACGAAGAGTCACTACTGTCCCGTAAAGTTCCAGGTTCAAAACAAAAGAGTTAGGTAAAATTACAAGTTAAAGTTTAATGCTTAAATTAACAACAAAACATTCAGGACTCATAAGGATAATGTAATGGCAAAAACAGGTTAAATATATGGTTACTGCAATAGCCTCTATTAACACGAAATTAGCAAGAGTAAATTTATCTAAGTCAGCCCTGATAAAATGAGATACCAGATAATACTCAGTGAATGCCAGATAAATAATTACAGATACAAACTATTATCAAAAATGACTGATACAAAGAACCCCACACGAATTACAAAAACTTCATTAGGTCCACAAATTAAACTTATGCTATACAGTACAAGAAAAAATACAATAACACTTATACTCAAGTCACATAGCTGCTAGATGGTTGGAGACTTCCTGAGAAATTCACAATAATAATAACTGTACAGGGAAGGACAGAGATGTGAACAAAATGAGGAGCAGATCTAAGTGGCAATGATGCAGAGACTGAGCTCATTATATAGGGGCCAGGAGAGCTTGATACAACTTGTAATGAGGACGCGCAAATGAAGCCATGGGGACAAAGAGATGACAATCCCGCAAAGTATAACAGAGATGTCGACTTACTCTACTATAACGGTAGAAGGGGGGGACTGAGGCAGAACACGCTCGTGATCAAACATGCAGCAACTGTGCGTTAAAATTACACAAAGGATGATGAAATCATAGGCTATGTAACACCTCCCCACAAAGAAAAAGAAATTTACAAAGGAAATTTCTTATTACTCTAAAACAATCTGTATATGGCATTACAGACCATGCAAAGGTCTTTCCTAATGTTACAAAAAATGAGATCTCCCTAGCACGTTCAGTCATAGGTACTTGCCAGTATCCCTTTAACAAATCAAACTTACTTATGTACCTAGCCTTTCCGATCTTGTCTATGCAATCTTCCACACGAGGGAGAGGGTAAGTGTCTGTTTTGGTTATCTGATTAACACGTCTGTAGTCGATGCAAAGCCTCTGTGACCCACCTGGCTTAGGGACTAGAGTGACAGGAGAACTCCACTCGCTCTGACAGGGCTCAATCATCTTGTGGTCCAACAGGTAGCCAAGCTCCTTCTGGATGAGAGGAACTTTCACTGGGTTCACACGGTAAGGAGGCAATTTAATTGGCTTTGCATCTCCAACATCGACATCATGCATCAACACAGCGGTTCTTCCTGGAGTGGCACGGAACACTTGCGGGTACTCCTGCAGTAATGCCGAAAACTCCTGCCTTTCCTTGGGTGGTAGATGAGAAAGCTTAGTCTGGAGATCATTCATGATATCAGGATTCTTCCCCAAACTATCACTCAGGCTCATACTGCATGGGAGAGCTTCACTTGCAGACTCGGGTGGAACAGCTACAGTGCAGACTGGATTATTTTCATCCCGCTTGTGATATAACTTTAGCATGTTGATGTGACATAGTTGCTTGCTCTTTCTACGATCTGGTGTGGCGATGACATAGCTGACATCACTGAGTTTCTTCTCCACGAAATAAGGGCCACTAAACTTGGCTTGAAGAGGTTGCCCATGAACTGGTAGCAGAATCAAAACCTGATCTCCTGGCTGAAAGTGGCGTAACCTGGACTTCTTGTCATACCAAGTCTTCATCTTCTCCTGAGCAGCTCCTAAATTCTCTCTCGCCAGCTGTAAAGCCGTGGACAGCCGTTCTTTGAACTTCATCACATACTCCAGCAGGTTGACGTCATCTTCCTCCGACAGCCAGCATTCCTTGAGTAACTTAAGGGGTCCTCTTACTTCATGGACAAACAGTAGTTCAAAAGGTGAGAAGCCCAGTGATTCATTTGGAGATTCTCTTGCAGCAAACACAACGAATGGAAGACCTTTGTCCCAGTCTTTCTGATGTTCCAAACAGTATTTCTTGAGCATCGATTTGAGTGTTTGATGATATCTCTCCAACGCTCCTTGGGTCTGGGGATGGTAAGCTGAAGACGTGATCTGGGTGATGCCCAACTCTTTCAGAGACTGCTTGAAAACGTTTGACATGAAATTACTTCCCCGGTCTGACTGTACCTCCTTAGGCAGACCAAACTTTGTGAAGAACCCCAGCATTTCCTTAACCACGTTCTTTGCTGAGATGTTTCTAAGTGGAATGGCTTCAGGATAACGAGTAGCCATATCAATCATGGTCAACACATAAGAAAATCCTGAAGAAGTCTTAGGAAGAGGGCCCACAATATCCACCAACACACGGGTGAAAGGCGCCTCAAAAGGAGGAATGGGAACTAGAGGTGCAACCTTTTCGGTCTGATTACACTTCCCCACAACTTGACAGGTGTGACAAGACTTACAATACCAGGAAACATCCCTGAAGATACCTGGCCAGTAGAAGTGTTTCAAAATGCGTGCCACAGTCTTCCTCACTCCAAGGTGTCCTGCCAAACTGGAATCATGAGCCACTCGAATGATATCCTGCCTACAAACACGAGGGATGACAACTTGATGTACAACCTCCCATTCACAATCGGCTGATGCTGTTGGGGTCTCCACTTCCTCATAAGTACTCCTGACTTTACATAATAACAAGTAGAAGCACCAGCTGACTCTTCCTCACTGCAAGCAGAGTTAGCTAGACCTTTCAACTCAGGGTCAGCAACCTGCAACTCAACCAACTCTTGACGAGACAAATTATCAACACTACGGGGTACTGCCTCATCTGGTGAGTGGTCCAAATTAGCAAGAAAAGTGTCAGCTAGGATAACATCATCATCATCATCATCCTCTAAATCACCAGTAACTTTAGACTTAGCCCTAGTGACAGCACATGCAGGGAACACATCAGGGACATCACAATCCTGGGACGCAGCCACTGGCTCACTAGACAACTGAGGAGCTGGACACACTTGACTTCCACCAATATCATTTCCAAGTAAGAAAGTTACACCTGACATTGGGAGTGTCTCAACCAACCCAACCATAACGGAACCATTAACAAAACCAGACTCTCTAAATTCACTCTGCAAGGAGGGACAGAGAAGTAATTATTCCCTACACCTTGTAAGATTACAGTTTCATTAGAGGAACTAACATTAGAGCCTAGAACACTGGTGAGCATAAGGGATTGGCAAGCACCTGTATCACGATATATTTGAACTGATTTCCTGTCATTACTGTCCAGAGGACTGACAAAACCATCAGACAGGAAATTAGCACATGAATTCTTGAGTGTCACCCACGTTACTGCTCAAAAGAGGAGCTCCATCATGAGAATTTAAGTTACCCCTCAAAGCAGGTTCAGTTAACTCAGTTAAAGAATTCTGGGAACTCTCAAGAGTGGACACTAGACCAATTGACTGAATATTTAAAGACTCCTTTTTGTTCACATCACGCTGTCTCCTGAAACATCTCTCCGTAGTATGACCAAGCTTACTACAATAAGTACATTTACTTTTCTGAAATCTAGAGGTGAAGCTGGTATTTACTTCCTGAGAAACATCATCCTTATTCTCTTTCCTGTTACCTGTACTCTGAGTAGAGGCAACGTACTTACTCTCAGCTTTCCCTTTTTCTCTAGAATATCTCTTGTGAGTGAGAACATACTCATCAGCTAAAACTGCAGCATCAGACAAATTATCTATTCTTTTCTCATCAAGATATAGGCTTACATCTTTACTAATACACCTTTTGAAATCCTCCAGCAAAATCATCTGCTTAAATTTACCAAAATCAGAATCCACATTCTTAGAATTTAACCACTGCTCCAACAAATCTTCTTTGATTTTTGCATACTCAACATGGGATTGCTTATCTTGCTTGAAAGTTGTCCTAAATTTTACTCTATAGGCTTCAGGAACAAGCTCATAGGCCTTAAGAATCAAGCTCTTAACTACATCATAATTATCACATTGATCCTGAGGCAAAGATGCATAAGTTACTTGAGCTTTACCGGTGAGAACAGTTTGAAGGAGTACTGGCCAATACTCCTTAGGCCAATTAAAACCTGTAGCTACCCTCTCAAACAACTGAAAATACCTTGTTAAGTCAGATTCATTAAAAGGAGGGACAAGTTTAACATTTTTAGCCACATCAAAATCATCAGAGCTAGATGATCCAGTTCCACCTTGTTTCATGCGATACTCATGGTCTGCCTGAATCCTAGCAAGTTCAACTTGTGCGTGAAACTCAGCCTCCTTAACATCAGCCTCCTTAGCACGTGCTTGAAATTCAGCTTCCTTCACACGAGCCTCCTGCAGGGCTAGCTGTAACTTAGCTAATTCAATCTGCGTTTGCTCATTTGGAGGAGTTACATTAAACAAGCTTTTATTAATCATGCCAACAATTTGATCCTTAGAATGATGAGAGTGAACTGCAATTCCCAATTGTTGAGCAACAAGCTTAAGTTCATTCTTTGTTCTGTTTTCTATATCACACACTGTTTGCACATTTGACAAAAAATCTTTGGCTTCATCAAGTGTAGAAATAGTAGCCATCATGAATATATCACAGTCACAAAATATCAAACAATATCCTTATGATAATATCCTGAATATCCTGATATGAGGTCGCCAAATTTATGTTACGGAACAGAGAAAGATAATGTACACTTTAAGTGAGAATACGAAGAGTCACTACTGTCCCGTAAAGTTCCAGGTTCAAAACAAAAGAGTTAGGTAAAATTACAAGTTAAAGTTTAATGCTTAAATTAACAACAAAACATTCAGGACTCATAAGGATAATGTAATGGCAAAAACAGGTTAAATATATGGTTAACTGCAATAGCCTCTATTAACACGAAATTAGCAAGAGTAAATTTATCTAAGTCAGCCCTGATAAAATGAGATACCAGATAATACTCAGTGAATGCCAGATAAATAATTACAGATACAAACTATTATCAAAAATGACTGATACAAAGAACCCCACACGAATTACAAAAACTTCATTAGGCCCACAAATTAAACTTATGCTATACAGTACAAGAAAAAATACAATAACACTTATACTCAAGTCACACAGCTGCTAGATGGTTGGAGACTTCCTGAGAAATTCACAATAATAATAACTGTACAGGGAAGGACAGAGATGTGAACAAAATGAGGAGCAGATCTAAGTGGCAATGATGCAGAGACTGAGCTCATTATATAGGGGCCAGGAGAGCTTGATACAACATGTAATGAGGACGCGCAAATGAAGCCATGGGGACAAAGAGATGACAATCCCGCAAAGTATAACAGAGATGTCGACTTACTCTACTATAACGGTAGAAGGGGGGGACTGAGGCAGAACACGCTCGTGATCAAACATGCAGCAACTGTGCGTTAAAATTACACAAAGGATGATGAAATCATAGGCTATGTAACAATATATATATATATATATATATATCGTCATCTCATCTCATCAGGAAGTGTATATATATATATATATATATATATATATATATATATATATATATATATATATATGTGTGTGTGTGTGTGTGTGTGTGGTGTGATTGTCTGTATACATATATATATGAGAAACTTAGGAGCCCGGGGCTAGACAAATTGGTACTGACATTTAAGATGAGTGTGACCAGCTTCACTCATCCCTAAGTGGCATTACTTGACCAGTAAACCTCAACCATCCATTGGAAATAAACCAGCCAAGGCTCAGTCCGACTGGAGCTCCTTAAATACACACAAAACCACCAGGTGCAACAACTTGGTTATATGGTTACCACCTAGCTTAGTGAATGGTTTCCTGGTGCACAGGAAACCATTTGACTTGTTACTCAGTATGGAGTCACTCATGAACAGAAGGATGAGAAAAGAATGAAGGAAAAAAAGGAGATAGGACGGAAAGAAGGAAAGAAGTGAAGAAAGAGTAGTCACCCTACAGCAGCATTATATTGAGTGATTGGATGGTCAGCCTCCCCTTCTTACTATATACTATATATATATATATATATATATATATATATATATATATATAGAGAGAGAGAGAGAGAGAGAGAGAGAGAGAGAGAGAGAGAGAGAGATGTGTATATAGATAGGTAGTTATATAGATAGACAGTTATATATATATATATATATATATATATATATATATATATATATATATATATATATATATACATATATATATATATATATATATATATATATATATATATATATATATATATATATATATATATATATAAAACTCTTCGCGAGCTGAGTCTTTCCAAAAAACACGGGATTCTGACAGTCCCACTGGACCCTAAAACTTTTTGGTGGATTTCTGCCATATGCACAAATCTACATCACTTAAAATTTGTGCATATGTTGTACAGGACACAGAACATGGAGCCAACCCACTAGCGTCCTTGTGTGTGTGTGTGTGTGTGTGTGTGTGTGTGTGTGTGTGTGTGTATTCTAAGAAAATTTTATACATCAGAAATTTATGAATGTTTCAGTATGGATGCTCTGAACCTACACTTATTTGAATGTTTGACTGTCAGTACTCTTGCGACAGGTTTTTTACATAATAACAAGCTGTGGTATAAAGTATGTTACATAAAATCATAAAATAAAGCTATCCTGATATTGTTCAAATTAGATTCTTTTTTTTTTTTCTGTACCACAAAAATATATAGAAAACTTACTTTTAATCATGGGAAAACACCTAAATGATAGTACTTGTCTCACAAATACAAAGAATAGCGACTTTACAATGTTATTAATGATAATACTGCGGAATGTTACAGTGAGATTGTTCAACCACTCCATATTTATCAGCGTCTGATAATTCACTGTCTGAATCAAAATCTTAAAAAAAAAATCAGGCTTGTCATTATCAGTGTCTCTATCTATCCATCTTTCTATCTATCTATCTATCTAAATCAGTGGTTTCCAACGTGTGGGGCTCGCCCCCCTAGGGGGGCACGAAGAGCTGCCTGGGGGGGGCGGGTGCAAAGGCTTAATAAGGAGAGCAATTATATTTGAAAACTATAAATTATGATGGAATTCAGTAATTTCTAAATGTGGAGAAAATATTTCAGATATGAATAAGAAATCTGGTTATCTGTATAAACAATTTCAAAGATTAAGAATCTATGATATTTATTGACATGTGCCAACTATGCCAGTAAAATACAGTATTTGAGGAAGGGGGGTGCAGGGGACGTGTCATTCAGTGAGGGAGGGGGGCGAGAATTAGAAAAGATTGGAAACCACTGATCTATATATCTATCTATCTATCTATCTGTCTATATCTATCTATCTATCTATCTATCTATTTATATCTATATCTATATCTACCGGTATATATCTACATCTGTATCTATACCTATCTATCTATATATATATATATATATATATATATATATATATGCATGTTTCTCCCCTCAGTTATAGATGGATAGATAGATAGACTGATGGTCCAGTAGACTGATAGATAGTTGGACTGACAGTAGCTCCTGTAGAACAGGGCGTTCCTCCTGAGGTGGATGGAAAGCTAAAAATAAGGGGAACTCAAGCTTGCATTTCACTTACTCTTCCTGATCATCTTTTCTTGGTGAGCTTTTTGAGCGTTTTAATAACATGGGGATTCGACGAACGTACTGTCCAAACCACAGTCCTCTAACTGTTTGCACCATACACCACCTTTTCCCGTGGTGACGAATGCATTGTATTGGGCCTTTTCAGGACTCTTTTCATCAAGTTTGGTAACATCCGTCTCCTTTCCTGTGATTTTCTGTGTGTTCATTATCACCTTTCCTTTTCCAAACCTTACATTTTCCTCACAGAGATTCTTATATCAGAAGCAAGTGATAGCAAACCCTCGTTTGCATCCTCTTAACCCGCTCCATCCCGTCGACGTATGGGTACGTTGCAACGATTTGCCAGTCCCGGCGACGTACCAGTACGTCGTGCAATTGCAAGGTCCCTAATTTGCACAATTTTCAATTTTCGCACGTGATTTTTCATATGTATACATGGGACACCTTCCTCTATTCCTCTACAAGATGCCAAGCAGGGACAATGCCTTACACTGCATAACCTCCCCCCTCCCCCCCTCACACCATTGTCTTGGCAAAGGACCTGTTACCAGTGACCTGGCTAGTAAAGATATTTAGGGCCAGAGTGATTCCCCAATCGATGACAATGTGGAGGACAATGTTTACATAGCATTAGAAGAAGAAACAGCCAGAAATAATGATCAGGTAATGTGGCAAAAAAAGGTCAGGTATGGTGATTAGTTAGTGAGTGAAACAATGCTTATAATGCCTTTATTACTGCTTGAAAACCAATATACTCTCATACTACATATACATTCGTACCAAGTAAATAAATAAATACCGTTTATGAGTGGATAAAATAGTTACCCTCCCATAGAACTCGTTTTCTTTGGTGCCAGCATGTTAGAAAACCCACTCAGGTAAGGAGGAACTCCTACCTGGATTGGGCACTTTAAACCTCAGGTGAGCGATTTCTCTATGAATTTTCGATGTTTCTCACCAAAAGCGAAGGTTTTAGCCAAAAAAAAATTTTTCGAAAATACCTCGGGACTGGGGGATGTCGGAGGTGCGGAAAACCTCGGGACGTGACGGGTTAATATCTATAATTTTAATCTAAAGATGATTGTTGTGTATACATATGCACCAACTTGTTCCCCTATTCCTGAACTTGGGTCTTCAGAATTATCTACTGTCTGGCCCCGGCTCTATTGTCATTTTTTGACTAAATATTTCCTTGTTGTTCACTTACGTTCCTTCTGAGAACCGGCATCTGCAGAATTTTAATGCTGATAAGAGGGAGGATCTCCAGCAATACCTCAATGGTTTTCCGTGGATTGATTACTGCTTACATGGCCGAAAGCCATCCAAGTGTGTTTCACGTATTGCGGGGGTTTTCCTCTTGGTCGCGGAAGCACATATTCCTTTGTCTAATTTTCTGACTAATAAAAAATGAGTGCTGGTTTAATTAACCTAGTTCTAATGCTTCCCTTAAAAAAAAATGAGGTGGAATACATAAAGTACCTGTGTTAACTTACCTCTGAATCCAGATCTTTATTTTTTTTGCCCGAATTGGTGCTAAGACCGCTCTTTGTCATCCTAGTAAATAAATATGAAAATAAATAAATAAACGAAATAATTCCGTCTAAACTCTCCCACTTAAATCCTTTCTGCTCCTTCTGGCATCTCGTCAAAATTTATTCTAATGACTTTACCTCATCATCCTTCGTTCGTCTTTTTTCATTCTTATTGTTCCATAGCTGTTTTTTTTACGATAATGCAGAACTCTTTTCTCAAACTTTCTTTTGTAATTCATCCTTAGATGATTCCGGTGCTATCCCTTTCCCACTGTCCTCATGCCTGTCATCAATTTTTTTTTTAAAGATATATTTTCTACCTTCACTGGCCTTAGGCATACAAACCTGATGGGGTACATACTCTTGTTTTCAAAAACTGTGCTTCTTTGCTGACATCCTGCCTTGGTAAAGTTTTTTGCCCTCACCAAGTATATTGCATCTTTCCTTCTTGCTGGAAGTTTGCTCTCACTCAGCCTGTTTCGAAGATTGATGACCATTACCTACCCACTAACTGTCCCTCAGTGCTTTAATATCTTGTATTTCTAAAATTCTTGAGCTTATCCTATCAGAAACTTTATGAAGCATCATTCCTGTCATAACCGTCCTTCTGAATGACCAGTAGGCTATTAGTTCCGCCAGGGATAGTCCACCGCTGATCTTCTAACCATTATTTTCTAATCTTTGTCACGCTGTTATGGAACTGTAAAAGTTTTCGTCATTGCACTCAGCATAACCAAGGGATTCGACCAAGTCTGTCACAAATCTCGAATTTTCAAATCGCCCTCTTGCAGTTTTTATCCTTTTATCTATGTTTTTTTTTTTTTAATCTCAAGCTTCCCCTTTGGTCGTTCTATCACTGATATTGTAGACGACTTCTGTTCCTCTTCAATAGACTTCACTAGTGGGATTCCCAGGGTTATGTCCTGTCACCAACTCTGTTTTCTTCTGTTCATCATTAATGTTCTGAAATGCACGTTTAACCCTATCATTCATATGCTGATGACTCCATCCATCACATTTCTACGAGCTTCTCTCAAAGCCCATTACAGTAGTTACTTTAGCAGGCACAAGTTGAGGCTATGGAACACCTAATTTGTGACTTGGTTGTTAATTCTGATTGGATTTAAAAAGTTTTCTTATGCATCCAAAACTCAATTCCTACAAATTCCAGTCCATCAAATCATTCACAGGAATATCTCTTAACCTGCCCCGTCCCTACCGATTATCCACCACTGACCCCCCCCCCCACCATCCCGACCAATTTTGAAAAAAAAAATTTTTTGGCTCAAACCTCCACTTTTGGTGAGAAACATCGAAAATTTGTAGAGAAATCGCTCACCCGAGGTTTAAAATACTGAATACAGGTAGCAGTACCCCTTACCTTACTGGGTTTTCTATCAGGCTGGCTCCACAGAAAACGAGTTCTATGGGAGGGTAATTATTCCACACCACTCATATACGGTATTTATATATTTATTTGGTACGAATTTATATATAGTACAACAGTATATTGGTTTTCACACAGTAATATAGGCAATATAAGCATTGTTTCACTCACCATACACATCAACATACCTGACCTTTTTTGGCGACATTACCTGATGATAATTTCTGACTGTTTGTTCCTCTAATGCTATGTAAACTTTGTCCTCCACATTGTCATCAATTGGGGAATCACTCTGGCCTTGAATTTCGTATCATGGCACAACATGTCTTTACTGGCCAGGTCACTGGTAACAGGCGAAATGCTGAGACAATGGCGTGTGGGGGGGGGGGCATGCTGGGTAAGGCATTGACCCTGCCTGGCATATTGTAGAGGAAGGTGTCCCGTGATTACGTTTCAAAAATCACGTGCGAAATATGAAAATTATGCAAATTAGGAACCTTGCAATTGCTGCGCATTTATGTATGTCAATGGGAGTCACAGTGACAAAACATGTGGACGTATTTACGTGTCAGCGGGAGTTGGTGGGCTAATATTTCACAAATCACAACTTATCCATGGATTTTCTTTCTTTCGAGACCTGTCATGGACAGGTCACATTAACTACTTTGCAATATCCATTTTCAGGAGATTAGGTGTGCCAAGCCGACACCATGCTTTCTTTACCCTCATAGAGCTGTTGACATTATGCAAGCCTATTTTTCGCGAGTGAACTGGCATCAACATACAGCTCATAAAAAAAAAAAAAAAATGTGCAGTCAAAAGCTTTCAAGTTTAGTGTTGTAGCTGTGAGAATGGCATGGTGACCATGACTGAGTTCAGGCGTTGGTTTATAGCAGGTGGTCTGGTGTTGAACTACCTAGTGAAGAGAAGGGTGAAGGTTACCTTGACTGATCATGTTGTATTCTAACCAATTTTATGTTCATTCTCTGACACTAATCCTGTTGCAATGAATTGCCTTTATATCTTATGCCATAAGTTCATGTCATCTGACTCATTACCCGTAAAGAAAATGAGTAATTTTATTCTCATTGAAAACATTACAGTATATCAAAGTCTTCACAGATTACTTAATGCTATCTATCTATCTATATACCTTGGCTGCTTCCCCAAAGGAAAGGGAGGTAGCCGAGACAGGACGACACACTCCCCATTTACCCATCCATTCAAAATATTCATTCGCATCTTAGCCCCAAAGGGAAGAAGGGATAAATTCTCACCACACCACACCGCATGAGGGTCAACTGTGCAGTGCAATCAGTGACATCTGCAGCAGGGCTCGACAGCAGAGCTGGTTTACCCCTGCCACATCATAATTGACTCATCCCCTTACCCGCACCTGACTTGATTAGCTGATCAGACCAAATGCAGGAGAATATCCTCCCAGGGCTGCGTCACCATTTATTCATTCACAATCACTCTCCATTAATTTCTGTCACGCAGAGCCACTCTTCCTTGCTCAATAGAGCATCCAACGCTCTCTTCACACTATCCATCCATCCTATTCATGGTCTCCCTCTCAGTCTTACGCCTCTCACATCAGATCTAGTTATCTTTTTCACCAATCGCTCATTATCCATTCCCTCCATATGCCCAAACCATCGCAACACCCTCTACTCAACTCGATCAGCCATCTCCCGAACAACTCCAGTTCTCCAGTTCGCACTTCATCACTTCTCACTCAATCCATATGTGTCACTCGACACATACTCCTCAGACACCTCATCTCCATTACATTCAAACTTTTCCTCTCTGCTACATCCATATTCCATGTTTCAGCCCCATATAATGCAGTCGGTACCACAACACCCTCATACAGCCTTCTCATTACATCCATTCTAAGCGAACGACATCTAAACACTTTTTCCATTCCTCCCAGCACCTTTCCTACTTCATTCATTCATTCTGCATCTATTCTTCCATCCACAGCAACATGTGACCCTTAATACTTAAAACACTCTACCTCCTCAAGCAACTCACCATT
>NW_027642657.1:0-4995 GCF_032717465.1 Coenobita brevimanus | reverse complement strand
CAAAACTATCTTCATCCCCCTACCATCTACCGATCTCGTACACTTCATCACTTTACTCTTATTCTGATTTACTTTCAATTTCCTTCTGTCACACACCCTTCCAAACTCCTCTACCAACTGTCTCAATCTCTCCCCTGAATAAGCCACCAGTGCAGTATCATCTGCAAACAGCAGCTGCTTCAGATTCCACTCTCTACCATCAACATTCAACAGACTCAGACCTCCACCTAAAACTCTTGCATTCACCTCCCTTATAACACCATCCATATAAATATTAAACAACCAAGGCGACATCACACATCCCTGCCGCAGCCCCACTCTCACGGGAAACCAATCATTCACAGTATTTCCCACTCATACACACGCTCTACTATTTACATAAAAACTTTTCACCCCTTTTAGTAACCTACCATTAAGTCCATATAATCTTAAAACAGTCCACAAAGCCTCCCTATCAATTCTATCGTACACTTTCTCTAAATCCATGAATGCCCAAAACACATCCTTGCCTTTCGCTAAATACTTTTCACACACATGTCTCACAGTAAATACCTGATCCACGCATCCCCTCCCTCTCCTAAAGCCGCACTGCTCATCACCAATCACTCCCTTTGTACCCTCTCTAATTCTCTTAATTAACACTCTGCCATACACCATACCTACAACACTCAACAAACTTATACCTCTAAAGCTAGTATATTCATACTTATCACCCTTGCCTTTATACAACGGGACCACACAAGCACTTGCCCGGTCAATTGGCAGTAGTAATGCAGTAGTAAGAAATAAACGTAAATTATTACCTACCATTATCTTGTAATTACAGATTATATACTTGCAGATTACAGAATGAAGACAAACAGTTTCATGATATTAATGAGGAATAAGTGTCTAAGCAAGGGAGACAGCAAGGTCTTGAATTATATCAGTAAGTCACACTTTTTTAAGCCATTATGTGGAAGGAAATTTACTTTTTTGTCAGGCTTGTAACAGACGATCTTGTTCAGCTGAAAGATATCCTGGAAGTTAAATGTTCATCGACTTTTCTCACTGGTTTTCTCTTTTGCTTCGGCTACTGTTTGTTAAATTTTCAGACATGCTTCAGCCTCTAACGGATTTGTTTAATGGAGACAAATCACATCACTCAGGTCAGTTGTAGCTATATTTACTAATCCTATCACTGATATAAATACTCTTAAATATATTATTCATCCTTACACCCGATCATTTTGTTCCGTTCAGATAGGTCATTTCATTGAAATGGCGAAATATATAATGCAAGATAAAACAAATGTTACCCAACTTATATCCAGTTGGACAATATATATATATATATATATATATATATATATATATATATATATATATATATATATATATATATATATATATATATATCCAGCTCGGAAGTACTGAATGTTAAAAGAATGGATGAAGGCGTATCCCAGTTTCACAGACTACTCTGTTATCTTATTTTTGTTGTTCCTTTTCCTTTGTTTATACAAAATTTGTTGTTGTTGTTATTACTATTGTTGTTAGCTTCTAGATCATCTGGATGTCAACCTAGAGGACTCCAGGAAATCAGGTACTTCAGCTAATTGCTCCCATACTGTGACTCTTTGGTCTTGCAATATGTAAGTCTTGAGTTTTGGTTAAAGTTATTGTGCTAATCAAAGAGCAGGAGGAATTAAAGATGAATATGGGGAGTTGATCTTGATTTATTATCTTCAAAGAAAATCTACATTCAGCAGAGTATGTAGTACACAGGGACGAAATTTACTAAGTGTCGTCGGACCCCTCTTCTTATTTCCTCTCTCCACTACCTGTCGGCTCTATTGCTAGCCCCTTTCTGCTCTCGGATTCCTACATTCACGTGGGCTATACCGTCGTGGAAGCTTCTAGAACTCTGTATTTCTCTGTGTATGTACTGCTTCCGGTGCACTGCTAGCATTCCTTCACTTAAGAGTACAAGATAATTTCCTTTTGGTTGATTATCACTGACATACTTCTTATCTCACACCCTGGCTTCGTGCTTCTATCTATTTATCTATCTATCCATCTATCTAGCTATGAGTTGTATTAATATTATATGGAGTCCTGACATTGCTCGGTCATGCTAGCTGGCGGTCCTCCGACAGCAATCATCACTGACATATGCTAATCTATTAATATAAAACATTAAATATGATATTGTATAGATATTATATTCATGTTAATATTGCAATGATCCAGTAATATTACATTTTAAACAAATTGTATGCATAATTGAACAAATGCAATATGGTTAAATTGGTTATTGTATGCATATTGTAAGATGTGTATGTATAACAGTCATATGCATATATGCAAAAAAAAAAAAAAAAAAGTTCAAAGTTAAGATTATGGTAAGAGCTATAAAAATTTCATATAGAGATAATGATACTGGTATACTTCTATATCATGTGTCATTTATTTATTTTTTTGGATAATTAATACTATTTACAAAATATGTACACTTCATTCAGGGGGGTTTACTTGAATTCGCACTTTACCCCCACTAAATACTGACTCCAAGTTTGCAATTCTTGCATGCATTCTGTGCATTGCGAACAGCACTACTGCAAATACAATACACAAGATTATAAAAACAGTAGGTGCTGGGCTATACATATAAAATGGGTTGACCATACTCAGACTCAAATAATCCCAGGGCTTCATTGTTTCATTGATCAATTGCATAGTTTCAGACTTAGGTGAAGTCATCTTAATACCTGTGTTCATGTTTAAGTCCATATTAGGTAGTGGGTGGAAATATTTGTGTGTATGATTGAGGATGGCGTAGTGATTGACGGTGGATAAAGTGGATGGTGTAAATACCGCACAGTAGTCTGGTGCTATGTATAATCCTGATGCTGAAGTATGAGATGGTGGTATATCTGGACAGATTATGTAAACTGATGTGTTATGAGTGAATCAACAAAACATGAGTGTCCGATGCGTTGATGGTGTATAAGCTTATCTGGAGCAAAAGTGAAGTTGCAATGATTATGTCGTGATTTTTTTTTTGATAGTCATTTCACAAGGGACTGTTTCAGTAGGCTGAAACGTGAAAATGTACGCAAGACAAAGGGGAACAGCATGTAAGGATGTATGGCACTTTCGTTCAATCGTTGATTCACTGGCAAAAGTGACAGTGTTCCGTCTCTTGGAGACCATGTTCGGTGTCTGTGTTGATGTTGATGATGACCAAAGTGTTATTATTCTTAGAAGGGAAGGGGTGTATTTGGTATACCGTGAACAGGTCGTCAGTTATGAATGGTACATGAACTACCGGTACTACTGATGTTGGTGTTAGTGTTGCTTCTAAATATGGATAATATTGCATGAAATCCCTACTTCGGAACAAAGGCTTCAATTTATGTTTATGTATGCCTTGATTAATTATCTGACGTAGCTCATGAATTGGAAGTAAGTCAACTGTGATCTTGCCATTACCGGCATTCGAAATTCCTAGCATAGGTGCCCTGTAACGAACTCTAGTGTTGTCAAATTGAAGTAGAAATGAGTCAGTGTGTTCCGTGATGAGAGAACTGTTGGAAAAGTGTTATGTTCCCTTTCATGGCATTTATTTTATCTACACGTTCGAGAGCTAAGTTTTCCGTCTTTTTCAGATTTTTCACGATTGTCTTCATTGCTTAGTTATGTCCGGCGATGAATTTATCTTGGTATGTTAGTACCTGAGCTATTTTATTAAATTTGTTGTTTAATTCTTGAAGGTCTTCCTCTGTAGCCAATCCAAAGATGTTCCCAAGAACTGCACCACCCAGGTCGAACAAACCGCGCTTTTGGCGAGTACGTGTAATGTTGTCCGTGGTGCTCAATACCTCCGTTCCATGAGATGGGAGATCTTGGATCATGATGAGCATAGTTGACTTCGCCTGTTCTATCTTTCATTTCGCTAACTTCACTATTTCATCCACTTCCTGTGTGTTATGTGCTTGTGACACATAACCTCCTATCATGAAGTCCAGGGTCCTCATGGGTCTCGCGATGTTTTCTAGATAAGAAGGTAATTCGTATAAGTAATCCAAAGTGCTTTCAGTACTCGTGACATCTTTTACGATTGACATCGTGGCCGCTGGAGCTATGAGGCATCCTTGCCGTACTATGTGATGGGGGTCTAAGTGAGCATATCCTCTTGCTATCCAGAGAAGAATCCATAGCATAAGTCACTTCATCGTTACCTACCGACAAAAAAAATCTATTAATTTTCTAATATGGTCATGCTGTGGTCGATGATAGCGATGATGTGCGTTACGGTTGACTAACGTAGAACAATAACTTGCTTGTTATTTCATTTATAGAAGGAGTTTAAATCAATATTTAAATCATGTAAATGATGTACTGTAGATTTTTTTGGAACAGTTACACATATTTTTGATTGTTTGGTATATGACCTTAATTTATTTATGTAATTATTGTTGTTTTCTTGATTGGTTTCATGAGTTATGTTCGGTTGTTCGGTGGTATCCGAGGCTGTATAATTATTGGATAGTTCCCTTGAAACTCGTTTTAAATGGTCAATATGAACTTGTTTCTCTTCGCCACTTGACAGGGACCTAATTAAAACTTTGTTTGCTATTATGTTAATTACTCTGTATGGGCCCCCAAATTTCGGGGATAATTTATTGTCTCTCGTATTATTGATACCATAGACAATGTCTCCTAAGCTGATAGGCGATTCTCTTGCTTTTTTATTTAATGCCTTCGTCATTTCTTTCTTGGACATAGTTAATTGTTTTTTTACTCTTTTATGTATGTCCTGGAATTCACGTAAACGGAGTTTAGAGTAATCATCGTAGTTGTATATGGTCAGAGTTTCACCTTCTCGAATTTCATATGGTAGTTTTTTATCTGTCCCACATATAATGAAATGTGGTGTGTCACCTATAGATTTATTTATAGATCTAATAATTGAGGCTTCTACTCTGGGAATCCAAACATCCCAGCTTGCAT
>NW_027642656.1:0-4995 GCF_032717465.1 Coenobita brevimanus | reverse complement strand
TGAGAGTTCCCAGAATTCTTTAACTGAGTTAACTGAACCTGCTTTGAGGGGTAAATTAAATTCTCATGATAAAGCTCCTCTTTTGAGCAGTAATGTGGGTGACACTCTCAAGAGTTCATGTGCTAATTTCCTGTCTGATGGTTTTGTCAGTTCTCTGGACAGTAATAACAGGAAATCAGTTAAAATATATCGTGATACAGGTGCTTGTCAATCCCTTGTGCTGACCAGTGTTCTAGACTCTAATGTTAATTCCTCTAATGAAACTGTAATCTTACAAGGTGTAGGGAATAATTACTTCTCTGTCCCTCTGTGCAGAGTGAATTTAGAGTCTGGTTTTGTTAATGGTTCCGTTATGGTTGGGTTGGTTGAGACACTCCCAGTGTCAGGTGTAACTTTCTTACTTGGAAATGATATTGGTGGAAGTCAAGTGTGTCCAGCTCCTCAGTTGTCTAGAGAACCAGTGACTGTGACCCAGGATTGTGATGTCCCTGATGTGTTCTCCGCATGTGCTGTCACTAGGGCTAAGTCTAAAGTTACTGGTGACTTAGAGGATAATGGCGATGATGATGTTATCCTAGCTGACACTTTTCTTGCTAATTTGGACCACTCACCAGATGAGGCAGTACCCCGTAGTGTTGATAATTTGTCTCGTCAAGAGTTGGTTGAGTTGCAGGTTGCTGACCGTGAGTTGAAAGGTCTAGCTAACCCTGCTTGCAGTGAGGAAGAGTCAGCTGGTGCTTCTACTTGTTATTATAAAAAGTCAGGAGTACTTATGAGGAAGTGGAGAACCCCAACAGCATCAGCCGACTGTGAATGGGAGGTTGTACATCAAGTTGTCATCCCTCGTGTTTGTAGGCAGGATATCATTAGAGTGGCTCATGATTCCAGTTTGGCAGGACACCTTGGAGTGAGGAAGACTGTGGCACTCATTTTGAAACACTTCTACTGGCCAGGTATCTTCAGCGATGTTTCCTGGTATTGTAAGTCTTGTCACACCTGTCAAGTTGTGGGGAAGTGTAATCAGACTGAAAAGGTTGCACCTCTAGTTCCCATTCCTCCTTTTGAGGCGCCATTCACCCGTGTGTTCGTGGATATTGTGGGCCCTCTTCCTAAGACTTCTTCAGGATTTTCTTATGTGTTGACCCTGATTGATATGGCTACTCATTATCCTGAAGCCATTCCACTTAGAAATATCTCAGCAAAGAAAGTGGTTAAGGAAATGCTGGGGTTCTTCACCAAGTTTGGTCTGCCCAAGGAGGTACAGTCAGACCGGGGAAGTAATTTCATGTCAAATGTTTTCAAGCAGTCTCTGAAAGAGTTGGGCATCACCCAGATCACGTCTTCAGCTTACCATCCCCAGACCCAATGAGCGTTGGAGAGATATCATCAAACACTCAAATCGATGCTCAAGAAATACTGTTTGGAACATCAGAAAGACTGGGATAAAGGTCTTCCTTTCGTTGTATTTGCCGCAAGAGAATCCCCAAATGAATCACTGGGCTTCTCACCCTTTGAACTACTGTTTGGCCATGAAGTAAGAGGACCCCTTAAGCTACTCAAGGAATGCTGGCTGTCGGAGGAAGATGACGTCAACCTGCTGGAGTATGTGATGAAGTTCAAAGAACGGCTGTCCATTGCTTTGCAGCTGGCGAGAGAGAATTTAGGAGCTGCTCAGGAGAAGGTGAAGGCTTGGTATGATAAGAAGTCCAGGTTACGCCACTTTCAGCCAGGAGATCAGGTTTTGATTCTGCTACCGGTGCATGGGCAACCTCTTCAAGCCAAGTTTAGTGGTCCTTATTTCGTGGAGAAGAAACTCAGTGATGTCAACTATGTCATCGCCACACCAGATCGTAGAAAGAACAAGCAACTTTGTCACATCAACATGCTAAAGTTATATCACAGGCGGGACGAAAATAACCCAGTCTGCACTGTAGCTGTTCCACCCGAGTCTGCAAGTGAAGTTCTCCCATGCAGCATGAGCTTGAGTGATAGTCTGGGGAAGAATCCTGATATCATGAATGATCTCCAGACTAAGCTTTCTCATCTAGCTCCCGAGGAAAGGCAGGAGTTTTCGGCATTACTGCAGGAGTACCCGCAAGTGTTCAGTGCCACTCCAGGAAGAACCACTGTGTTGATGCATGATGTTGATGTTGGAGACGCAAAGCCAATTAAACTGCCTCCTTACCGTGTGAACCTAGTGAAAGTTCCTCTCATCGAGAAGGAGGTTGGCTACCTGTTGGACCACAAGATGATTGAGCCCTGTCAGAGCGAGTGGAGTTCTCCTGTCACTCTAGTCCCTAAGCCAGGTGGGTCACAGCGGCTTTGCATCGACTACAGACGTGTTAATCAGATAACCAAAACAGACACTTACCCTCTCCCTCGAGTGGAAGATTGCATGGATAAGATCGGAAAGGCTAGGTACATAAGTAAGTTTGATTTGTTAAAGGGATACTGGCAAGTACCTATGACTGAACGTGCTAGGGAGATCTCAAGTTTTGTAACACTAGGAAAGACTTTTGTATGTTCTGTAATGCCATATGGTATGAAGAATGCACCAGCCACATTTCAGAAGCTCATGAATGTTGTAACAGAGGGTTTGGCAGGGTGTGTTGTTTATATTGATGATGTATTAATCTTCAGTGACAACTGGAAAGATCACCTATGCTATGTCAGTAAATTTCTTGAGCGTTTGGTTCAGGCTAATCTTGTAGCTAATTTATCAAAGTGTGAGTTTGGTCAAGCTAAAGTTCAGCACCTTGGGTATGTAATTGGTGATGGACACGTTGCACCACCAGGAGCTAAGGTTCAGGTTATAAGTCATCTTCCCAGACCTAAAAGTAGGAAAGAGCTACAAAGATTTTTGGGAATGGTAGGTTATTACAGGAGATTTGTTCTTAACTTTTCAATTCTTGTATCACCACTTACAGACCTTCTGAAAAAGGGAGTTAAATTTGTCTGGACCGATAACTGTGAATCCTCTTTCAGCAAACTTAAAGCTATCCTATTAAGTCAGCCAATGCTCGCTACTCCAGATTTTGCTAAGCCTTTTAAGATGGCTGTTGATGCAAGTGATACAGGAGCTGGGGCTGTTTTGCTGCAAGAGGATGATCAGGGTATTGAACACCCTGTATCGTATTACAGTAAGAAGTTCACTCCACCTCAAAAGAACTACTCAACTATTGAGAAAGAGCTTTTGGCCTTGATTTTGGGTTTACAGCATTTTTCATTTTATTTGTGTTCTGGTTTTGACCCCATAGTCATTTACACCGATCATAACCCACTGAAATTCATAGTAAGTTTAAAGATAAAAATCAGAGATTGACAAGATGGAGTCTATTTCTTCAGGAGTATTCATTAGACATACAACAGGTCAAGGGGAAAGAAAATGTTATTGCAGATTGCTTATCTAGACTTTAGACAGATTGTTTTAGAGTAATAAGAAGTTTCCTTTGTAAATTTCTTTTTCTTTGTGGGGAGGTGTTACATAGCAAATGATTTCATCATCCTTTGTATAATTCTAATGTACAGTATGCTGCATGTTTGATCACGATTCGCCTCGTGGCTTCCATAGTGACCAGGCTTGCGTGTTCTACCTCACTCCCCCCTTCTCCCCCTTATAGTAGAGTAAGTTCTTTCTGTTGTTCAGAGCAGGAGTGTCAACTCTTTGGCCTCTATAGCTTCATTTGCGCGTCCTTCTTACAAGTTGAATCAAGCAGTGTCGGCCCCCTATATAATGAGCTCAGTCTCTGCATTAATTGCCACTTAGATCTACTCCATATTTTGTTCACATCTCTGTCCTTTCCTTTATAGTGTATTATTATTTTTGTGAGTGCTCAGGAAGTGTCCAGCCATCTAGCTGCTGTATAATTTGAGTATAAGTGTTGTTACCATTTTTCTTGTACTGTATGGCCTAAGGTGTTAATTCGTAGGCCTTGTAAGGTTTTTGTGATTCATGGTGAGTTTTTGATGTCAGCCATTATTAATAATATTTTGTATCTGTAATAATATATCTTGCATTAACTGAGCATTATTCGGTTTTATCATTTTATCAGGGCTGACTTAGATAAATTTGTTCTCGCTAAATTCGTGTTAATAGAGGCTATTGCAGTTAACCATATATGTAACCTGTTTTGTCATTACATTATCCTTATGAGTCCTGAATGTTTAGTTGTTAGTTTGAGCATTAAACTTTAACTTGTAATTTTACTTAACTCTTTTGTTTTGAACCTGGAACTTTGCGAGACAGTAGTGATTTTAGTATTCTCACTTGAAGTGTTCATTATCTCTCTCTGTTCCGTAACAATATGCAGTTTCATTTCGTAAGAATGGGCAGAGTACTAGTTTGCTAATTAGATGTACAATGAAAATAATTTCAAGAACTTGTCAGAAATATTGAAATCTTCTAAAAAAGCACTAAACTCTTGGCAGAATCACTGGAAGCAGGAGCCATCCTTACTCCAGATACCAAGAAGTAATCAGTGTGCAGAATGTGCACTCAAAGTGATGCAGGAACTTTATGCTGCCTGCAGAAACAAATCCAAACTGCATCTTAGAATTATTATAGGTAATAAATAGTGGTTTTAAATATTAATGCATTTGTATAAGGTCTTATTATTATTATTATACATGTAAATATACACTTGCAAAAATCGATTTTTTTTTGGGGGGGTGCCTTTTTTTTTTTTTTTTTTTTTTTTTTTTACTGAGAGGAATAAGGGCTGTTTTCTTTGTTTTTAAGCAAAAGTTCATCAACTTTAGGTACAGAAGCATAAGGTTGTACAAAAGTTATAACCCTATAATGTTTTTAGCATACACAGCATCCAGCAGGCAATGCAATGCACACACTCGACAACACGTATTGACAGCACATGTTGTCACCAGATGTGACACAGTCTCTGCCTTGTATGACACTGGCAAAAAGAAGGCCATGACAGACTTGGAAAGCGAAGATGGGAGGAAGCTGGATCTGTTTAAGAGGAGTGATGCCAGTCTTGA
>NW_027642655.1:0-68664 GCF_032717465.1 Coenobita brevimanus | reverse complement strand
CCATGTGCCTAAAGGCATCCTCCATTCATAAAATATTTAAAACAACTGGATTAAAAAGGAAGTGAATTCCAGAGAGTGGTAGTTCTGGGGATAAATGAATTTCTTGATAAGCAGTGGTTCTGCATTGTGAGGGAGAGAGGTGTGAGTTTATGGGCGCTCACAGCTGCCTCGAGTATTTCGGTGAGAAATGTGAAGGGAAGGCAAAATTGAAGGAAGTTCATCAGAGTATTTAAGGTAAAAGTACTGGTAAAATAATGCTAAGGTAGTAGTTCCGGGGATAAATGAATTTGATAAGCAGAGGTTCTCGCATTGTGGGGGAGAGAGTGAGTTCGTGGGCGCTCCCAGCTACCCAAGTATTTCTGGGAGAAACTGTGAAGGAGGCACAATTGAAGCTAATTCGTCAGAGCACTTACGGTAAAAATATCAGTAACATAATGCTAAAGAAGCAACATTCTACTGTACTGATAATGGAGGAAGGTCCTGCGTAATGGCAGGATTATTGATTAAACTAATGGCTTTATTTTTGAATTTTGTCCAACTGCCTCAATGCAACTGATGCACACCCACTCAACATGTGGCGAACAGCATTCGATCTGGGAACGCACATGACTTTTGTATAGTGACAACTGCTCGTCAGCGAAGAATTCACGAACTCTAGTAGAGAAGTCCCAATTTTTAAAAAAGCATTTTAGCAATGGATTTAACATAAGCTGTCCATCTTAGAATGGTGTTTAGTCTGACACCTAGGATATCAACTGTAGTGGATATGGAAAGATATTGACATTATTTAAAATTATCTGGGAGTCTGAGGGATTCTTTCTGTTGGAGAAATTAATGTATTTAGTATTCTTAGCATTAAATGAACCAGATTTGTTTGGCCCCACTGATTAATTTTAGAAAGGTCCTGGTTCAGAGAAATTGCTGTGTTTATTTGGGAATTTATATTATCAGACTGTGTAATGGAGGAACTAAATGTGAAAGAACCATGATGTGTCGAGTCATCAGCATAAGAGTATACTGCTATGAGTGACAGACAGAAGGTCATTTATATGAATGAGAAAGAGGGCTGGGACCAAAAGTACTGATCCCTGAGGTACGCCAGCATTTATGGAATGAAATTGGGAATAAATTCCATTTACCATGACCCGTATTATTCTATTACGAAGGTAAGAAGAAATTAGAGGAACCAGTGATGTAAGGCCATAGTGTGACATCTTAGACAATATGGCCCGGTGCCATACTCTGTCAAATGCTTATGAAATATCAAGTGCTATTGTGTGTGTTTCACCATGTTGGTCTATTGTTTCGTTAATCTAATGGGTAAGAAGGCAAAGAATGTCTACAGTTGAACGTTCTTTTCTAAATCCATACTGCTGATCATTGATTAATTTATTGATTCCTAGGTGCATGACTGTGTGTTTTATTAGTGTCTCAAAAACTTTACCGAGCACGGAAGTCATAGCAATTGGTCTGTAGTTTGATGGATCAGAAGTGGCCCCTTATTAGGAAGATGGATGGATATTTGCTGGAAAACTTGAGGTACAGATGCATAAGCAAAAACGTTTTGCCAATACAGGAGCCAACACTGGGAGAAATTTTTAAGTACTACTGAAGGTATTTCATCTGGATCAGTAGCTTTGTCTACTGAGAGATTCTGTAATACAGCTTGTACGTATCTGTGAATCTTGAAAGAGGGGCACAGTAATCCCTCCACTATCCGATATAATAGAGACAAAGGCATGTCCGGAAAGTTGGTCCCCATACAGATAGTGGGCCCCAGCCTCCTTGACTTGGACTTATGGACCCTAACTCAGAAAACACCTATACAACTCTCTGGACATGCATAGCACCTATTTAAGACCCAAATCACACCAATAAGGGACATAAAAGACTGAAATAAATGCAAAAGAACCACAAATTAGGTTTTAGAGGTGAGTTTATACAATATTTAACATTCTGGGTACTTACAAGTCCCTGGCTCCTGGACTGATATTTATGGACCCTAACCCCAAACTCAGAAAAACATCTCCTACTGCACATGCATAGTACCTAAGACCCTATTCACACCAATAAGGGACATAAAAGAGTGAAATGAGGTGTTAGAGGTAAGTACAGTATGGAAAATACAGTACAATATGAAACATTCTGGGTACTTACACTTAGTCCTTGGCCATCTCTAAATAACCCGCCTCCTCTCAGACTCTGACAGTAAAAGGATTTCCTGAAGCACCATTGCAGTACACTGATCATGAAGTCTTGCACTGAACTTAGTCATTTGCACTCAGAATTCCATTCTCTTAACACTGCGCACTCTTGTCTTACTTATGCGCTCCATTGTAACCTTTAATGAAATAAGTGTTGCACTCTGCATTTAAAGTCTTTGCACTCATAAATCCATTTTCTAAACATAACACACTAATTTATTTGCGCTACATTGAAAGTCCATATCAAATCAGCGTTGCACTCTGCACTTTAGTCTTTGCACTCAGAATTCTAATTTCTTAACACTATGCACTGTTTTTTTTCACTGCAAAACACTGTAAATTCCCATGTGGTCTAGTGGAGAAGTTCTTGCTGTTTAATCACTGTCAGAGTCTTAGAGTAGCACATGCAGGTGACCTAGGGGTCACTGGGTCGTGGTGATGGAGTACCCACTGCAGACGACTCTGAAGAGAGGCGCAAACTCACGTTGAGCAAGTGGTGACTCCGCCGTGCCTGATGTGCTGGCCTGTGGCTCGAGGCATGAGGGCCTGTCTTGGGGAGGCAATGGAAGTGGAGCCAGGGCTGGGCACAGCGGGGGTCACGGGCCTGAAAAAGCTGTCAATCGGTTGATTGACGCAAGGAACGACGATTTTGACGATTAATGATACACTGCCTGAAAGCAGCACTTCCTCCACAAGTCCCAAGGGTCCCATCTCCCTGTCGCAGTCCGGGTGTTCCAGGTAGTCGAGAACGAACTCTAGGTGTTCCCCGGAATGTGCTCAGCTTGGGGATGGCTGGAGTAGTGTCACGCTGAGAGGAGTCCGCATCATCGTCGCCGTCCTCATCAGAATCTTCAAGCTGGGTACTGACACCTGCAACTGAAGATGCGATCTTGATATCAGACATGGGTCTGATACCCAGGATTGCCCTTGTCGTCATCCAACCACTCACACACTTTGTCCACATCAACATCGTCCCCATGCACACACAGACGTGCATGGAAGTCATCCACATGAAACCTAGGAAATCGTGCTCCACATCCGTTCCGAGAAGCAGACGAGACCAACCATTTTCTAGAGTCTGACAGGGACTTCCTTCCATGCACTGGCCCAGTTGTAAATGGCAGACTTGATGTTGTAGCGGCAAAGGTTTTCCAAAGTCCACTGGCCTTGCATGTCCCGTCCCTCCCTGCGCTGTCCTCGTCCTCGAGAACAACCATCACCTCGTCCAGGAACTTCCTGTCGGTACAGCCGCTTCATTGCCACGATCACTCCTTGGTCCATTAGTTGGATGAGAGCAGTAGTATTAGGGTGGCAGAAACATGCACCTAATGCAGCCATTCTCAGCCACCAAGTCCTTGTCGCACGGGTGGGCAGGTGCGTTGTCGAGAAGAAGGAGGGCCTTTACCTGGTCGCATGGGATTCCCAGTTTCTCTGTATGGTATTGTATGACCTCCTTGGCGAAATGGCGGTGGGAATCAGTCTTTGAAGATGTGGGCTGTGAACCATGCCTTCAAGGAATGGTACCAGATGACAGGAAGGACATCCATCACCCCACAAAGACACCGAGGCTGCTTTGCACGGCCAACAATAACGGGCTTAAGCTGGTGCATGCCGTTAGCATTGGCACAACACAAAGCAGATATCCGTTGCTTGCAGATCTTGCGGCCAGGTACACGCTTCTCGGTCTCCTCGGCTAGAGTGTTTGTAGGTAAAGAGCGATAGAATAAGCCAGTTTCATCAGCATTGTAGACTTGACCGAGAGTGAGGCCCTCCCTGTTGATCAAGCCCTTCACCTTGTGCCGTCACTCCTCTACCCCATCCTCGTTGGCATCCAAAGCTTCGCCATGAGACTTACGGTTGGTAAGGCCATGTCGTAACTTGAACGTAAGAGCCAACCCTCGGATGCCTTGAAGTCTAGGGCGTCATGAAGCCTTGTGAACTTCTCAGCAGCAGCCTCCAGCTCTGTGCCACGCACCATCACACCAGCAGCACGTTGCTGTCGATACCAAATAAACATGGAGCAGTCGACTTAGCATACTTGGGAGTAAACATCATCTTCCTCTCCACGTTGCAGTTTGCTTTTGAGACAAGAAGTCAGCCATGTACTGCAATGAGTTTGTCTCGGGATCTCTTGATATCAAACAAAGTAGATCGGGCCAGGTTGAACACACGAAGGATGCGTGAGGTAGACCATCTTGCATCCACCTTGTCCAATATCTCCTCTTCTTCTTCAGAGTTAAAACCACTCTCTTCCTCTTCTCAGGCAGGGGGGCCATCATCACACACACTAACAAGAGGCACAAGAGCAGCAACAGAGCCTGCAGCAGGTAAGGCACCACCACAAAAGCGAGCACGTGGGCGGCCATGACGACGAGCGTGCACTCACAAGAAGAGACGGGCGGTAAGTGGGGAGGATGCAGGGGCGTTCTAGTGGAACGTCGGCGGAACTACGCACCAAACACAGCTGTCCCGTGCCATGCACGTCCAAGTTCAAATTACGGGCAGATAAAAGTCGGATTTTTTTTCGATTTTTTTGCGATTTTGGGAATATTGGATCCTGGGACCATAATATCCGGTAAGTGGGGATGTCCAGAAAGTGGACGTCCAGATAGTATGGGGATTACTGTATTTGAGGGAATCAAAATCAAGTACATGAATATTGTGATTTTCTGTATTTAGGGCTGAGTTTGTTAAAACCAGATATCAACAATGTAAGGTTGGTTTTTCTCTCGTGGGTCACTCTACTAGATTTCCATTGGTAGACTGTAACGGTGGAATGGAAGAGGTGGTAGTGAAATTAATTTGAATGAATTAAGGGTAGATAAGAATATTTTGTTATCATTTGGGTTGTTTAGCAGTTTGTTAGCTTGTCTATGAAGAAAGTTTTATTTAGAAAGATTGATAATAGTTTCGGCATGGTTTCTCATATTTCTGTAATAGTTAAAGGCTTCTTTGGTTTTCGTCCTTGCATAAGTGTTATAGGCTATTGTTTTATTGTTTTATGTTCTGTTACTCTAGCACAAATGTGGTCAAACTATTTAGCAGAATTACATCTTTTTCTGTAAGTATGATGGGAAATGAATGTTTCCATGCCGACTTTAATGAAATCCTGTATGTGGCCCAATGCAGAGTCTTCATCTTGAGAGAAAAGGAGGTCCAAGGAACATCCATGAAAAATTTCTGAAACTCCTCCAAGTCTGCCCTGTCGTAGTGCCATTTTGTCACCACGACATGTTCAGAGCAGGACGGTGTGGTAGGTATTGAACTGGTGGCTTTGTAGCAGACAATGATCAGAGGATCTAAGGGATGACTTCACTTCGACATTATAACTGTCTGAATTGGTTGTTAGAAACAAGTCCAATAGGTGGGGATTTTGATCGATGTTGTCTGGTACACGGGTAGGTTGACTGACTAACTGGGTGAGATTAAATGAGTTCGCAAATAGCTCACGCTCAAGTCCAAGGTCATTAGTCCTGGCTTAATAAGTGAGCCATTCATCACTATAGACAATAAAATCACCAAGGATAATAATTTCTGATGCAGTAATATTGTTGAGGACACATAGTTGTGAAGACAGAGAGTCAAATAAACTTGGCTCTGGAGGGGCATTAGGGTAAGAATAAACACAACAAATGCGTATACTTAATTTTACAAAAAGATAAGTATTTTCCAAAGGTATCTCTGTACCAGCATCGCCTCCCACCAGACCTTCAGCCTTGTCCACTTTCTTTCACGTTTCTATTGTCAAAGTTGCATACACTTATAACAGTGAGTTACAGACTTTATTTCAGTAGTTCAAGGTCATAACATTCACTGTCCTAGAGGAGGTACAGAGGAAAAAAGATAAGATGAAACCCTGTATATATATATATATATATATATATATATATATATATATATATATATATATATATATATATATATATATATATATATATATACAGGGTTTCATCTTATATATCTTTTTTCTTCCTCTGTAGTCTGTACCTCCTCTAGGACGTCAGGTGTTCAAATGATTTAACCTTGTCTTGAATCTGGTAATGCAAGTAGTTTTTGGTTATGTGGGTTTGCACACGAATTCACATTAACATTAATAATTATTCAACAAGCCTCACAGCAGAACAGTAGATATACAGTTCTGGATTTTTAAAAATTCTTTTAAGATAAAAACAGATGTTTTGTTTCTACTGTGAACTGGAATATTAAGTTTCAAGGTAGAGGAGGTGATAATACTGCAAGTATTTACTTGACTTTGCACATTCAGTACATGAATATGAGGGAAGAGCGGGTGTTAGTATGGGTCAGAATGAAACAAGCATCTGCGAAACCGATCTCTCTCTCTCTCTCTCTCTCTCTCTCTCTCTCTCTCTCTCTCTCGGCGTGGTATAATCACTAACTACCTCGTGCACATCATCATACCTCCTCATACACCCCTCTCTTCCATTTATCTTACCATGGGTATCGCGATAACGTAAAGCTGCTTAGAATTATTTGGGCCTGGATCCACGAACAAACTTAACGAGCCGTTCCCTGTCGTACATGTGATTCGTTTCTCCATGATGGATGAGGAGAGTGCAAACCTGCTCACGTCTCTCCTTCTTAATAAAGGAAGAAAAAGTCCTAATTTAGGAGAGTTAATAAACATAATAGTAGTAGTTGCAGCAGCAGCAGCAGCAGCAGTAGTAGTAGTAGTAGCAGTAGCTGAAACTGAACAGGAGGTTGGGGCATCGAACTGGCTCACAACCGTGCCTCTCAAGGCCGAAAGGCTTCCACTTCAACAAACAAGAATTTAATGATGGTGTTGCCTTGAGATATGAGTGGCCAATAGAGAACCTACACTCAGCACTGTGCCTGTGGCACTGCCTTTGATGCAAACCATACAATGGTTGGCAAGAAGGGAGGCTTTGCATCCGACACGATGAAGTACGCGACCTCACTGCCAAAATGCTGCAGGAAATATGCCATGATGTCACGATTGAGCCAGCTCTGCTACCCCTGGATGGCGAGCACTTCACCCACAGAACAGCAAACACATCAAATGATGCAAGAGTGGATGTCAGTGCTCGAGGTTTCTGGACACGTGGGCAGAGGGCGTTCTTCAACATCAGGATATTCGATCCCATGTCAGCATGTGTCATCCTGAACTGTCTCTCGAAGCTGCACACAAAAGGAATGAACAAGAAACAGAAACTATCAAGAAAGGATCCAACATGTGGACCACGGATGATTCACTCCCCTTGTGTTCACAACATCAGGTGGGATGGGTCCTGAGGGGTGAGATTCTACTCGAGACTGGCAGAGGTTCTTCTGAGAAGAAACGTCAACCACAGAGTTCTGTTATGGCCTGGATGAGATGTCGACTGTCATTCTCCTCGTGAGGTCTGCACTCCTATGTCTCAGGGGCACAAGATCATCAGCCCTCAGCCTGTCTCTCTGACGGGTATGGATTACGAAGTTGCTACAGTGGTCGAGAGTCGCATAGACCAGCGACTCCAATAATATAATGTCTTTGTTTACACTGTAATATTAATAAATATAAAATAAAATAATAATAGTAATAGTACATGGTTGGTAACCACAGCCGTTGGCGTGCTTGGGGCCAACGGATTGTAATATGAGGGTTAGTGTTAACCTTCACATTACAACTCCAAATGGTGAACTGTATTAGGAAGGTTGGAGTTTGATCTTCATAATATAATTCCCCAGTGGATGGAGATGGTGGAGTAGTAGTAGTAGTAGTAGTAGTACAGCAGTAGTAAAATAGTAGGTGGAGTAGTAGCAGCAGCAGCAGGAGAAGGAGTAGTAGGGGTAGTAATTATTGTTGGTGGTGGTGGAGGTAGTCCTGTTATTGTTGTTATCAGTTGTTAGTTGTTTGCACAAGGGAAATGTACTGTACAGATACTGAGTTCTGAATTTTGAACTCAGTGGACTGCAGGTTGAAGCTTCTTTACAATCCACCTTCCTCCTTTACGGGAGTGGAATGACTGAAGAACAAGCTGATATACTTGGCTCGTTGCAATCGGTAGAGAGTGTTCCAGCAGTTATCCAATGACCCAGGTCTGAATGACTCCAGCTTTATGGACATCAGGGAGCAGTTTAAAAGGATTTGAATTTCATTGAATCAGGCTTAAGATCTACCAGGAATGTCGCCACATCAATTATTGTGTACAGACTTACACACCCGCTACACTCCTGCTAGACGCTGTCTGAGCGGAGCTCTGGCCACTCTCTCTCAGACTGAGAGAGAGAGAGAGAGAGAGTTTTTCCTGTTTTTGAGCTCTTTTGGACTTAGTCTCCAGCAAGAGAATTTTTCTCTTTCTGTGCTTTGGCTCTGACTCTGTCTCTGACAGACAGCCACTGCTTGACTGTGAGAGTGTTTGTGTAGTGTGTTTGTGTGTGTGTGTGTGTGTGTGTGTGTGTGTGTGTGTGTGTGTGTGTTTTTTTGGCCTGCCGTTAGTGTCCCTCGCTGTAGTACGACGCCGAACCCTGAAGGGGTGCCGTTAGGGCACTTCCATGAAGGGGGGCCATTAGGGCCTGGTTAAAGGAGGCAGTGAGGGCGGCTCTTATAGATTAGGGAAGTCCCGAAAGGGGCAGTGGCGGGGCCTCCCACGTCGCCCTTTAGAGGGCGGGGAGCATAGGTTGCCCGTCACTGTAGGGAACTAGGCCATTTTTACGGTTTATTGCTTTCCATTTTCAGAGTGAGTGTTGGTGTACCTGTCTGGGTGTCTGTGTGAGTGACGTCTGTGTGTGTTTGTGTGTCTGTGTGAGTGACATCTGTGTGTGTTTGTGTGTCTGTCCCTCAGGGACATGGGAAGGACGCAGATCCCCCGGCCCACGGGCCCAGCCCGTCAAACCCCTTCCCAGCAGAGGACGCCTCGCCCTGCTGCCATGCCAGGCGCGAAGCGGGAGCGGCGTCTCTCAGACGCTAGCTCCCACTCGTCGACGCCTGGCAACGCCTCTGCCTCCCCTCCTTCTCTTAGGCTTAAGGGGACTGTTCCCCGCACACGGCATGTCGCCTCAGGCCCCCTTCCACTTTCGGCACGTGCAACCAAGGTTGCACGTGTGCATGAGGCGATGGAGGACGATGCTTCGGCTCCTCCTCCTGTTCCCAGAGCTAAGGCACAGACCTCTGGTGCCACCCATCCAGCTGCCTCTCCTCTGAGTGCCCGCGCAGTCAGGCACCAACCTCTGCCAAGGTGTCACCACCTACTGCCTCGGCTGCACACGATGCAGCCTGTGCTGCGATTGCACCAGCTACTGTTGCCTCTCTTGCTGGAGCTGCCCCTTCTGCTACGCCCGTCGACTCTCCTGACGCCGACGGTTTCATCCCTGTGACACGAAAAACACGACGAGCGCCACAGGGAAACGCTCACGCTCCTGCATACAGGACTTTGGTGCCACGGCAGCATCCCTCTGCAACTCGCCCTTCAGTCTCAGTTGTGCCTCCTCCTCCTCCTCGCTCGTCCTTCCCGGCCTTTCGCGTTCCTCTCCAGGAAGGATACGAGACCAGCTACGATGCAGTAGCGGCGTTGGAGAACCACCTGCCAGGCCTCGTGGCCGCGAATCGCTATGGCCGAGACAACAGCTGCGTGCTGATCCCCACCGAGGAGGAGTCATACCTTCGGCTGAGGGCAGTGGCAGAGGAGGAAGCACCCATAATAAAGATAGTGGAGCTGTCTCCAGGAGGACAAACTGTCAAGGCAACAGTCATGGGATATCCCCGGCGTATGCCGGTGGATATCCTCTACGGCACCCTCTTGTCGAGGCAGCAGAGCGCTGCCAGACTCAGAGGACACGGGAGGAGACGCTGCAGGTCTGTGTGACCCTCCGCGGGCCTCTAGTGCCGTCCCTCGACCTGGGCAATTGGGGCACTTTTCATCTCCGCCCCTTCACGCCAGAACCGCTGCGCTGCTACCGGTGCCAACGCTTCGGGCATCATCGTGCCACCTGCAACCGCCCCGTCATCTGCGGTATGTGCAGTGGAGCGCACGACACAGACCAATGCCTGAAACGGTTCAAGGCGAAGGAACCGGTTGCTGCCAAGTGCCCCAACTGCTCAGGGAAACATCACGCCTGGCACCGCAATTGCCCTGCGAGACTTCGCCGCGTGGAACAGGGTCGGGAGAGACAGGTTGCATTCGTGCAAGAGCAACAGGCCGCCAGTGCAACTCCAGCTCCCCCCGGCACTTTCATATGGGGACAACAACGCCGCCCTCTTGCTTCGCGCCCACCAGCCTTCCGCGATCAAGACTTTCCTCCCTTGCCCTCAGCTCTCACGGTGAGCCAGACCACTGCAGAGGTTCACTACCCACCGCAGTCCAGCCTCTCATCGCCACCCAGCCCGACGCTCAGTCCGCCATCTACGACTTTGCCACCAAAACCCAGCTCAGCGCCCTGCCCACCCACTGCCCCTGCTCAACCTGTCATAACATTCACACAGGAGGACATGAGAGATCTGGGATCTCAAATCGCCGTGGCTGTTGCCAAAGCAGTGTCCCTAAAGCTGGGTATCACCATAAAGGCGGCTGCGATCAGCTCTGCTGCAGATCGCATAATAGACGAGGCGATCTCCAGGAAGCTGGAAGGCCTTGGTGCCAGGCCTGCCCCTTGCCACCTTACTCACTCTTCAAGGGGGAAACGGGCTTCCCCACGCAAGCCAGCCCGCTCCTTCAAGCGGTCCAAGCCCCGCAGTTCAGCAGCTCTATCTGCAGCCCCTCACCGGACCCAACCTTGCCCCCTTCAAAGAGACGAGTCTCCACCCTCGGTGGAGACAATTACGGACATAACCTCAACTCAGACATCGGAGGCAGGTCGTCTCTGTCTCTCCCCAGACAGCAGGACTCCTCCTCCCTTAGACTCCTCCAGTGGAACTGTTTAGGAGCACGGCACAAGCTCCCACTTGCAGGAGGCGGCCGAGAGGGACCGCCCCCATGTCATCCTACTGCAGGAGACCCTGCTCCCAGACGGTTCCACATTTCGTCTCCCAGGTTACACCACCCATCTCCTCCCGTACATTCGTGGCGCCACACGGGGATGTGCCGTTCTGGTTCGGGACCACATCGCGTGCACGGATTGTGAACCCCCTCCTTTCTGTGGACCTGATGTGGAGGTTCAAGGTGTGGTTCTCCATCTGGCTACGTCGCCCCTTACGGTATATAATGTCTACCGGAGCCAGAGGGGCACCCTGGAGTTGGGAGATCTGTTCTCCCAGGCTGCCAGGGGAGCCGTATACATAGGGGGCGACTTTAACGCCCACCACGCCTTTCTATCTTCGCCTCTTCAGTCCAACGAAGCAGGACGGCACATCTCTTTGGTTCTGGAGGAGATGGGTGGTGTCTCCCTATTAAATGATGTGGCAGAACCCACCCATATTCGGGGAGGTCGCCTCGATCTCTCCCTTGTGTCAGCACCACTTGCGGCCTTGGCGTCGTGGTCACTCCACCCCCACCTTGCGAGTGATCACTTTGCCCTTATGGTTGACCTGCCTCTTGCTCCCCTCCCGCCACCCCCACCTCCACCACCACGGTGGGACCTACACCGGGCGGACTGGACGGCCTTTGCCCATGCTCTCACAACGGCCTTTGAGACATCCCCTCCTGCCTCAGACCTCGAGAGCAGAGCGGATCAGGTAGCAAGTGCTTTTGCACAAGCTGCCTCTCTTGCTATCCTTGCGGCAGCGCTCGACAAGGTGCTACCGAGACGGCTGGATCTACTGCGACAGGGTCAAGGAACTGAACCGGAGGCTTAATGCGGCGCGCAAGCAGTACCGACGGCGCCGTACATCTCCGCACCGCCGGTACCTGGTTGCTGTTACACGGCATGTGACTTCCGAGAAGCGCCGCCTTAGGGAGGAGGCGTGGATCAGATGGTGTCGTACCCTAGACTCTCACTCCACTCTCCGCGAGATGTGGAGGAGAATCAGGTCCGTCTCTGATCCACGCCCTCCTCGCCCTCCCTCCCATCCTGACCCTGCCGCTGAGGCCAGCCGTCTTGCTCAGCACTTCGCCGACCGCTCTGCATCTTCCAATCTCCCGCAGTCTGTCAGAGCCCTGCAGGCGCAGCTGTCCTCCTCTCGTGTTATAGCTATCCAGGCAGCGTGTAATAGGCCTGACCCTGCTGATTGTCCAATCACCAGTGGTGAGCTTCAGAAAGCTCTGCAACGCAGGGAGGACACTGCACCGGGGCTTGATGGGCTCACATACTCTGTTCTATCACACGCTGGAGATTGTGGTAGCAAGCGACTGCTTGATCTGCTTAACCTCTCGTGGTCTGAGGGGCGTCTGCCGAGGTCGTGGAAGGCGGCTGTCATTCACCCGATTCCGAAGCCTCGTGATCCCACTGCCATGCGCCCCATCTCCCTTCTCAGCTGTGTTGCCAAGACAGCTGAGAGGGTTGTGCGGGCTCGTCTTGCTTGGCGGCTGGGACCACTGCACCCAAGGATTTACGCTTACCATCCTGGCAGGAGTACCACTCATTGCCTTGCGTCTCTCCTTGGGGAGCTGAGGGGAGGAAAGGGAATGGCTGTCTTCCTCGACCTCGAAAAGGCATTTGAACTGGCAAACCCCACTGTTATACTTGCAGCTCTTGCAGCAAGGGGTGTAGGAGGCAGGCTCCTATCTTGGATCAAGGATTTTTTCCATGATCGATCTGCGGGGGTCCGTTTTCAGGGGCATCTCTCAGCTTTTCATCTCCATCCCAATGGCACCCCCCAGGGGAGCGTCTTAAGCCCTCTCCTTTTTAACATCTTAATGGAGGGGCTTTTAACCGTCGATTATGGGCCAGGCATCTCTCTCCTCTGCTATGCAGATGATTTGGCCCTGGTCTTCACACGCCGAGATTGCTTCTCCCAGGCGTACTATGCCCTGTCTCGACTCCATGCCAAATGCAACGAGCTTGGATTGAAAATCAATCTGGAAAAACAAAGTGTCTGCCATTCGGCCTCCGTCCCCCAGACTTTCCATTGCTTCTCGGGGGTCACCAGCTTACTCTTGTCACTACACACCAGTATCTGGGGGTCTGGTTTGACCAAGGGCCTAACCTTTGCAAGCCACGTCAGATACCTACGGGAACGTGCTTCCACCCGCCTCACTGCTCTCCGGTACCTTTCAAAAAGGAGCTTGGGGGCATCGTTTTCTGTCCTCCGCACGTTTTACATTCACTCCATAAGATCCCTGGTGGACTACGGAGCAATCTGTATGACTGGTCTCTCCCCACCTATCTCCAAGTCCTTGGAAGTTCTACAAAACAATGCTCTACGTATCATGCTCGGAGCTCCACCTTGGACCCGTCTAGTGAATTTGCGTTTGGAGAGTGGGCTGTCATCACTGACGCAGCACAGCTACGCGCAGCAACAATCACACTCCAGCTGGTGCAGCGCCGGCCTGATCTACCTGTCTCAACCCTGCTCAAACGACTTTTGGGCCATCCACCTGAGGCGCTCCCTCAACGTGACTGGGCCCGAACCACAGCTGCCACCATTCACAATTTGGGAGCTGCTCCAAGCTTGTGCCAAGACCCTGATTCTCCTTTCCCTGGCTTTGAAGATCCACCACCTTGGACTCCACTCCCTTTCCATATCATCAGTCCATCAGAGGCCAAACCTCGCTCTTCTATTCCCGCCATGATTCGTCAGGATGGTCTTAGTCGGGTGGCTGCTTTAGACTCCCCAGGTTCGGCCACCTACTTTACTGACGGCTCTGTTTCTCCTGATGGCTCTGCTGGATCTGCTTTTGTCGTGGGGAATTTGGTTGAATCATGGCGCCTCTCCCCAGGAGTGTCTGCCTTCCAAACAGAGCTTGCAGCCATTTTGGGTGCATTGCGCCATGCTCATCACCACCATTATAGACGTGTCATTATCCATACGGACTGTCTTTCCTCCCTTCAACGGCTACGCTCTTTCTCCCTCCATGATAATGTGTTCCTCCTAACAGCAATTTACACGGTTGCAACTCTTCTTGTCCAAAGGGGAGCCACTATCATACTTCACTGGCTCCCAGGTCATGTCGGGATTACTGGCAATGAAAGAGCTGATGACGCGGCACGCGCTGCCTGCACTCATCCAGAGATAACATTCCCCCTCCGCCCCAGCCCCTCATACATTCTTGGAGCACTAAAGGCAACCATAGGCAGGCTGTCCCGGGAGGAACACCAACTCTGCATCTCGGGGGGCTCTAGCTCTGCAGACTGGTATGCCACTGCTACATCATACTCTCCCCTCCTGCCTCCTAAGGGCCTGCCTAATTATTTAGTAGTGAGAATACGGAGATTGCGCCTGGGGTTCCCCTGCTTCAAACAGATCGCTGGTACAGAGCCTGATCCGTGTCCTCATTGCTTGGCCAGGTCCGATGTGCCTCTCGTACATTACCTCCTTCACTGCCCCGCTACATCTCTGCTAAGGTCTTGCCCCGATGGTGGCCATGCCCGATCGGGTGATGAATTTAGGGATGCTGCTGGCATTGTTGCCAGGGTACCTTTTAATGTTTTACTTAACATGGTGAGGGACTACCCTCCACCACGTTAATTTCGGAATGAGCACTATATGTGCAACTGTGACGGGCTCTTTGTTTGCCCGTGTCCCAGTTCAACTGGGACGAATATCCCCCCCCAAAAAAAAAAAAAAAAACCCGGCTAATACCAATACACCAGTCCTGTATGAGACAGCCCTAGCATGTATTCAATATGGACGGTGGGTGTTAGTGCCGAAGTGGTGACATGTAGAGGTGTATGGTATGTAGGAGGACTGCTGAGCCTTGATAACAGACTGTGAAGCCTATGCCCAGAGTCGGACACATAAAAAAAAAAAAAAAAAAATGACTGTTGAGTCGCATGGCTATATCGGTGCCCCTACATGAAGGCGTCCCTCCCACGAACCTGCTAAAATATCACACATCTCGTAGCCGTGCAGGAAGGGAAAAGGAAAGAACACCGACCTTTTTTTTTTTTCCGAAAAAAAAAAAAAACAGTAACGGCAGGGAAATAGGTCGTGTAAGTATGACAGAGAATATATGTAACACTAATCGTCGATATAAAACTGCAGGTTGTGAGCGTAGTATTACCCGATCCAGGAACAGAATATCAAGGATTCTCACGTTCGTCGCACATAATTTCGTCTCCACTTCCACGAAAACCCATCTGCACTAGCTTTGTAACTGCTTCTCTCTCTCTCTCTCTCTCTCTCTCTCTCTCTTATACTGATAATCAAAAGCCTCCGTAATGAAAAAATGATTTGTCTCTGGTTTCTTGTTTTTCTGTTTGAATATACGATGTGTATATACAAATGCCTTGCAGTTACGTGTGTGTGTGTGTGGTGTGTGTGTGTGTGTGTGTGTGTGTTCTTACCTAATTGTATCTTTACAGGAGTGAGTCATCCTCGTAATGTCCCGTGTTTCAAACCATATTTATCGTACATATCCTTAAATTTATGAATTATTTTGGCACACACCATTTCATTCGGTGGTCCATTCCACTGATTCAAGTGCTCTATTTGGGAAACTAAATTTCCTTACGTCCTTATCACCTGTCTTTTATGCAGTTTTTTACAGTGTCCTTGTTTGATGCATCCCCATGGGTTATGTAACTATTTATCTCTATTTTCTCCTTCCCTGATATTCAAGTCTCCTCTTTTCATTCTCTCCTGTAGTGTAGGCCCAGATTCAGTTTTTCTAGTCTTTCGTCGTAGCTTAGATCCCTTGCTTGGTACCCATCTTGTAGCGACCCTTTGAACTTTTTCAATCTTGTCTATGTGTTTTTTGAGATGAGTGACTCCAGACTACTGATGAATAACACTTCAGGGTTGGATCTGATGAATGATGTTATCTTTTCTTAGCTTTATTCTTCATTTATGTATGTGAATGCTATTCTCATATTTGTAGGGCCAATGTATACATGTTCCGTACCTTCTCACTGATGTGGTCAGCCGGAGATAGTCTGTTATTAATAATCACCTACCTACATCCAGGAACAGAATATCAAGGATTCTCAATGTTCGTCGCACATAATTTCGTCTCCACTTCCACGAAAACCCATCTGCGCTAGCTTTGTAACTGCTTCTCTCTCTCTCTCTCTCTCTCTCTCTCTCTCTCTCTCTTATACTGATAAGCAAAAGCCTCCGTCATGAAAAAATTATTTGTCTCTGGGTTCTTGTTTTTCGGTTTGACGATACGATGTGTACTGTATACACAAATGCCTTGCAGTTATGTGTACGTGCGTGTGTGTGTGTGTGTGTTTGTGTGTTCTTACCTAATTGTATCTTTACAGGAGTGAGTCAGCCTCATAATGTCCCGTGTTTCAAACCATATTTATCGTATATATCCTTAAATTTATGAATTGTTTTGGCACACCCTATTTCATTCGGTGGTCCATTCCACTCCTTCAAGTGCTCTATTTGGGAAACTAAATTTCCTTACGTCCTTATCACCTGTCTTTTATGCAGTTTTTTACAGTGTCCATTTGCTGATCCATCCCCATGGGTTATGTAACTATTTATCTCTATTTTCTCCTTCCCTGATATTCAAGTCTCCTCTTTTCATTCTCTCCTGTAGTGTAGGCAGATTCAGTTTTTTAGTCTTTCGTCGTGGCTTAGATCCCTTAAGCTTGGTACCCATCTTGTAGCGACCCTTTGAACTTTTTCAATCTTGTCTATGTGTTTTTTGAGATGAGGACTCCAGACTACTGATGCATACTCCATGGTTGGTCTGATGAATGATGTTACCGGTATCTTTCTTAGCTTGTCTTCATTTATGTATGTGAATGCTATTCTCATATTTGTAAGCAATGTATACATGTTCCGTACCTTCTCACTGATGTGGTCAGCCGGAGATAGTCTGTTATTAATAATCACACCTACAGTAGGTCCTTCTCTCTTTTTAATGTATGTAAAGTTTTATTTCCTAACTTACAATCACAATCAGGTCTTTTTCCACTTTTACCAAACTAGATTACATGACACTTGTCCACATTGAATTCCATTTGCCATGTTTTGCTTCATTCATCAAGTTTACTTAATTTTTCTTGTAGCTCTTACAAGAGTCTGCATTAGTAATTGTCCTTTGTATTTTTTATAGTAAACATATTTAGATAGCTTTCTATTTCTAATGTTGCTATCTATATCATTTATATACACTAAAAACATGATTGGTGCCAGCACTTAGCCCTGTGGAACTCCGCTAGTCACTTCCCTCCATGATGACTAATTTCCCCTTAGTACTGTTCTCATTTCTCTTTGGGGAAAATCTTGCATCCAACAATAAAGTTTGCCTCGAGTCCTCCTTGATGGTACAGTTTCCATAAAAGTCTTTGGTGCGGTACTCTGTCAAATGCTCACTTGAAATCTAAATACTGTTCACCCATCCATCTGTTTTCTGTAATGTTCCTGTGACTCTATAATAGTAGCTCAACAGATTAGTAACACAGGATTTTCCTTTTCTGAAACCAAACTGTATTTCTGTTATCATATTGTGTTCTTCTAGATGATTTACCCAAACTTTTCTTATCAGCTTTTCTAGTATCTTGCATACAACACTGGTTAGTGATACTGGTCGGTACTTGAGTGGAATTTGTCTATTCCCTTGAATAAGGGAACAATGTTTGCTTTCTTCCAAATATCAGATAGTTCACCTTGTCCCAAGGATTTCTTGAAAATTAAAAATAATGGTTTACTTAACTCCTTTGCATATTCATGTAGCACCCAACATGAAATTTCATCAGGACCATTGGCTTCACCTTTGCCTAATTTACTTAACGCCTCTTGTATTTCTTTTTCTGATATTTGTATATCTGGTAATATATGTGGGCATGCATGTTCCATATCATCCCTCTCAAAATTGTTTTCTTCTGTAAAAACTGATTGGAAATTCTTATTTAGTGCTCCACAAATATCCTTCTCTTGTGTATAGGTGATCCCTTCATCCGTAATGGATTGTATTTTATCTTTTACTTTGGTTTTGCTTCTGATGTAGCTGTAAAATAGATTCGGTTGATCACTACTTTTGTTTATGATATCCTCCTCAAACTGTTTTTGGGCTTCCATCCTTCCATCCTTATTTCTTGCCTGTTTATAGTTGTTATATGCCCTTTCACTATTGTGTCTTTTGTATCTACTCCACAACAAATCTCTTGTTTCTTTGGATTTTTTTACATTCTGTATTAAACCATTTCTTTATTTTCTTTTCTGCTTCTTAGTGCTGTGCGATGTACTTCTGGACTACTATTGCATAAAGTTCACATCTTTTTTTTTACAGCATTTATAGCATGTCCTCTAAGCTCCTTTTCCCAATCAATTTCTAAGAAGTACTTCTTTAGGTCATGGTAGTTTCCTTTTTATAATTTAGGCTCTTTTGTAACTTTCTTTGCTGTTAACTATGTCACATGCAACCCTGAATTTGCAATTTAGTACTGCATGGTCGCTTTTGCCGAATGGAGGGTGATACATTAAACTGTCAATATCGTTTTCATGCCTAGTAAATATATGATGTAGCACTGAGGGTACATCGAGTCCTCTTTTTCTGGTGCTTTCCCCGTATATGTTGCGTTAGGAAAAACTCCTGCACAAGATCCAGGAGCTTTGGTCCCAACAGCTTTCTTGGCTAATTATATCTAGAGTATTCCAATTTATATTTGTATTAAAATCTCCAGTTAGTATAATTCTTTCCGATTTCTCTTCCATTCTGTGTAGTAATGCTCTTAAACTCTGAACTGTACTTCTGCCAGATCCTCATATTCGCCTCTTTCCCATGTGTTTGATCTGGGTGGCATCTATAAATTTGCTACAATTACTTTCAGATGTATTGATCTCTACTGCAATCAGTTCTACTTGCGATGGTGTATCTAGTTTTATTTCTCCGAATTTTAGATTTTTCTTTGTTCTTATTATAATTCCTCCTTTTTTTTAAGGTCCTGTCTCTTCTCCACATATTGTATTCCTCTAAGTTTAGGATGTCATTTGATATCCTTGATGTTAATTCTGTTTCAGTTAGGCATATTATATGTGGTTCATTTTCTCTGATATAGTCTTATTTACATACTTGTACCTTTGACTTGGTTCTATTATCTTCCTACATCAACTTAATCATCTTATTTACATACTTGGCATGACTTGGTTCTACTACCTTCCTACATCAACTTAATCATCTTATTTACATACTTGTCATGACTTGGTTCTACTACCTTCCTACATCAACTTAATCATCTTATTTACATACTTGTCATGACTTGGTTCTACTACCTTCCTCCTTTTATTCCCTCCTGTTTATGTACCACTTTCAAACCTGCAATCAGATTACTTTGTAAATAAATGTATTCTTCTCCTCTAATCTTCCCTCATTCTTTGTTTTTGCTTCCTCCCCTTTTCTCTTTTAGTAATTCCACTTCCACTTGAGTTAGGCATCTTTTATCCATACATTTTGGAATTCCTCTTTTTCCAGGAGTTTCTTTGCATTTTTAGTATCCCTCCACAGTGTTTACACTCTGGAAGGTTACCTTTAGAGGCCTTGACTTATTTCGCTCATATTTCCTCAACTTTTTGTGTTCCTCTATGTCTTTATTACAGATTTCCTCTGATACTTCCTTCAATATGCTCATTATATTTGCCATCTCCTTTTGTCTCTCAAGATCTTGTTTTTATTTCTTCCCCTTCTATACCAGTGATTACTACAGATTTGTTGATGTCTGCTGAATCTCTGACCAATTTAGGATTGTTCTGGATTATTTTTTTCACCTCCTTTTTTTATGCTTTTTTCTTCCACCCTTGTTTCTAGGTCTTTCTTTACTTCCATCATTTCACAATAAGTGGTTTCCACATCATTTTTGTAGCTTTGCACAGCTTCATTCACCTGTGTTATCTTCTTAATATCACTGCTTTGATCTATCAGACTGCTTACTTGCCGAATTGTCTCTGTATCATTTTTGAACTCTTCCATAATATTCTTATTATGGTTGACTACTGTACTTGCTATTTCACTTATTTTCCTCCTAAGTGAGCTCGCTTCTACTGTCAGCTCATCTATTGTTGTGTCTTTCTTGTTGACTTCCTTTCCTAATTTTTCTATTTCTTCTTTCTGCAAGTGCAATTGTTTCTTAATTTCATCCATTTCATTCTGAAAAGCCATTTCTATTCTGTTTACTAGTTCCACCAGCATATTATGTATCTCCATTTCAACCAGTTCTTGGTAGAAATCATCATCATACTTTCTAGCTTTATCCATATTCTTTCCCAAATTTGCTTTACTAAAGTAGGTGGCCATCATGCGGTACTATGAGCACAGATTCTACTTAGAGTACATTCCCTGGTGCAGAGTAGCAGACAAAACAACTGATCAGCTGATTGTGCGCATTCCTGCGCTTCTTTGTTTTCTTTACTCTTTGAGCAACAGTCTTACTTAAAACTTCTTTTTATATTAGGACACCATTTAGTCTAACCTGGTACAGAGCTTGACTCGTATAAAGATACTAATTTAGGTATGGCCACTGGCCAGGTTTGGCCAGGTACTGAGTGATGGTGACGTGCGTCCGCCCTGCTCGGCGCCTTGTGTGTGTGTGTGTGTGGTGTAAAGGAACGTTGGCAGTTATGTGAATGCTCAGTTGTTCATATACATATACTAACGCCTGGAGCTATGTTCATTCCCATGTGCTGATATGTGCTTGTGTGTTGGCAGAGTTTAGTAATGTTAAATATACAGGTCAGGTTATCACTCGGGTGCTGGAATGTAACAAGTGAGTCCTCTGCCCGGTTATACTAATACAAGCGTCCTTCAACTCCCTTCATGATCCCTTACATGGCCTTAATAACCAGGGGCTTCGGCCCCAATGGATGATAGGCCGGAAAAAAAAAAAAAAAAAAAACTCCCTTCATATCCTCTCAGAAGGAGAATGGTAGACTGCCGGAAGAGGTTAACCTTAGCCTACAGTTCAGTGGTTTCACATTCAGCATGAACCTGGGCCTACTACCACAACCACCACCACTATTACTACATTACTGACAGTAATAATAATAATAATATTATTAATAATAGTCTCAATGATCAGCATCTTTATTACAATAATTTCACTTTTTTCGGCTCTCCAGATTATTCTGTTCAGGTCTGGAAATATGTTCCAGCAGTAGAGATCAGAATTAACCCTTCACTGGTTTCTCCCCTTGAAAAATCTACCCTGTCCTGAATAAAATCGTGGAGGCAGCAAGAATGAAAATGCAAAATAATTGTTAGTGGTGAAGGGGTTATGGATGAGAATAACAGGTTAGTGCGCTGTCCTTTTTTTATAGCAGTTTTGGTACTGGCAGGCGATTTTTTCAGCTTAGGAATGCCATTTAGAGCTGGCGGGGTTAGGTATATTCATCACCAATCCATGCAGTAGGAAACGGTTTTATTAAGTTCAGTAACGTGGACTGAAGCAGCAAAACTAAAAAGGACGTCACGTTGGAGAGGGGAAATTCACTGCTCACAAGGAAGATTTTTTTGTTTTTCTTTTCATCTCCAGGCGCTTTCATTTAGTTTAGGACATACTTTTATAACTGGAGAGACCATAATTTTGAATCCTTAAAAACCTGTTCAGTATCAGACATTATACAGTACTGTAGCAGCAAGCATTAACAGGAATGGGCATTACTGGATGGAAGACAATAAGTGAACGAGGAAGGCATATTACGTGTATGTAAACTGGGAACTAACAATTATCAAATGTTGCTTATCTGACTAACACTCAGACTACTATTCATCTCAGCTGGCATAAAGTTGTCTGGCGTTGGTGGACATACAATACCACTGCTGCACCTACCATGAGAGGGTTTATGGTATTGATATCAACCTTCTCATGGTTTTAAGTTTCGCTCTCAGCTGAATAGGATCGTCTGGAGGAAGAGGAAACACAGAGCTATAGTTGTATGCAATGTGAGAGGATGAATGGCACCAACGTTGACACCGTCTGGCTTCTATGTTTAACCTCAGCTTAATAAAATCGTATGGCGCTATCTGATGCAGAATACCAGAGTTGCCATGACCATAAAAAGGCCAATGTTACTGGTATTTACACTTAGTATACAAACCTCGCTCCCAACTGAAAACGTCTGACGTTAACTGAAATAAAACATTAGGAAGAGTTACCATTTACTAAAAATAAACTACATGTGCAGTTTTTTCATGTTCTTTCACAGAAAACATAAACTGAATACCCAATCGTGCGATATGCATGCCGATTTCTTTGATATTAAGTGCTCATAATTCCGTATTTCTGATCATTTTTCACTTAGAGGGGCAGACCTCCCAAGAATCACTGATGGAAGGGGCACGTTTCCTAAATATCGCAGTATGGATCAGAGTCCACTGTCATACATGTACTGCAATATATTTAGTGCCATATCAGACCTCCTTCCACCATTTCTGGGAATATTACATTAAAGGGGGGAGATGTGCTTCCCCTGAAAATATCATTGCTGGATATTGTATATAGTGGAAGATGTTCGGAGTAACCTGAAGAACCCACATGAAAAGTAGTTTTATTAAATCATTCATTCATTCATTCATTGCCAGACGCCATGTATCCCATACGGGGTGGCCAAGGGCTTAGAGTTAATTGTTTTACAGTTAAATAATTCTCCTATTTCTGATACTTTTTTTTTCTTTTTTGGGAGGTAGGGGGAGGGGGTTGACCCAGCAAGAATCTTTGGGGGATCACCCTCCCTAAGTATCGCATCAAGCATAAGAGTCCGCTGTACAACTTGTACTATGATAACAGTGCCATATCTGCCCTCCATCCACACTGAGAAGTTTTCATATGGTGAGGATGGCTGACCCCCCTAAAAATAATGGTGGGGCTCATTATATAGTAGAAGACATTATCATGGAACCAAACAAGCTGGCTGAGAAGTTTCATTGAATTCCATGTGCTCACTTTCCTTTATTTCTGATCGTTTAAATTTTTGGAAGGGACTGACACCCTAAGAATCACCAGAGGGTCACGCTTTTCAAATATTACATTATAGGCTTCCAGCAAATCCAAAGGTACAGAGATCCTTTTTCGAAAACAAGATCTCTATACACCTCTCCCGGTGACGACTCTAAGAGCTGCCTGGAACAACAGTCTAACTCACTTCTTCATTTCTGCAACATTCACTGCCTTCTGTTGAACATCACCTCTCCTGCTCTAAACTTCACCTTCTCTTCCTTACCGAGACTCAGCTGTCTGAGGCAACTGACAGCAAACCCTTTTCTGTATCCTCTTACTTTCTCTATACTCATTTCAAAGCCAAATGTGGCTGTTGTGTATGTATGCAATGACTTATCTTGCTCTCGTGTTCCTGAATTTGATTCTTCTGAATTCTCACTCTCTGACTTCGGCTATCCTGTCATTCTCTGACTAAATATATATGTGCTGTTTACTTATCCCCTAATTCTATGTGAAAAATTCTTTGACTATCTTACTTCTACGATGGAACACATTCTATCCATTTCTCCTTTCTCTGAAGTCTCCATTCTAGGAGATTTCAATGTTCACCACCACCATTGGCTCTCCTCTCCTTTCACTGATCCACCTGGTGAACAAGCCTACATCTTTTCTACCCTTAATGACCTAGAGCAGCTTGTACAGGACCCTACCCGTATCCCTGACTGCCTTGGAGAGAGCTCCAACATACTTGACCACTTCCTTACAACTAATCCTTCTCCTATGCTGTTAATCTTTCCTTTCTGTTGGGCTCTGCTGATCACAACCTTATTACCTTGACCTGTCCTATCTCTGGTATGGCCTGTGGACCCTCCAAAGAAACGTCAACTGTGGCACTTTGGAGCTGCGGATTGGGAGGCCCTCAGGCAGTACTTCTGATTTTCTCTGAAAGGATTATTGCTTCCGTGGCTGGGAGCCATCTGAGTGTGCCTTGCGCATTACAGAGGTTATTCTCTCGGCATGGAGGCATACATTCCTTTCTCATACCTTTGACTAATGCAAGAAAGCCTTGGTTTAATCATGTTTGTTCTAATGCTGTCAGCAACAAGGAGAGGGCCAATAAAAGGTACCAGAACCAACCCACCCCTGAATCACATCTTATTTATGTTTCTGCCCGGAATCATGCTAAGTCTGTTCTTCGCTCTGCTAGAAATAATTTCATCCATACTAAATGCTCTCAACTCTCCAACTCAAATTCTTCCCGCTCCTTCTGGCATCTTCCCAAAACCTTTCTAACAACTTTATCTCATCATCCTTCCCTCCTCTTTTCTACTTGATGGCTCTGTAGGTGTTTCTTCTACTGATGTAACAGATCTCTTTGCTCAGACTTTCCTCCAGTTCCACGTTAGACGATTTCCGGTGCTGTTCCTCCATCACTTCCTCTGACTTCCTCATGGTTGACATTAAAATTTCTTCAGCTGATGTTCTTTCTGCCATCACTTGCCTCAGTACAAACAAAGCATATGGGGCTGATGGAGTCCCTCCTATTGTCCTCAAGAACTGTTCTTCTGTGTTTACACCCAGCCCAGGTAAACTCTTTCGCTTTTGTCTTTCAATTTGTACCTTTCCTTCATGCTGGAAGTTTGCTCTCATTCAGCCAGTGCCAAAGAAGGGTGACCATTCCCAACCCTCTAACCATCATCCAATTGCATTAACATCCATTGTCTCAGAGGTTTTCAAGTCTATTCTTAACAGAAAAATTTAAAAGCATCTTTCCTTTCCTATCACAACCTTCTTTCTGATCCTCAGTATGGGTTTCGTTGGGGACGCTCCACTGGCGATCTTCTCACCTACCTTTCAGACTCCTGGTCATCCTCCTTTCGGGACTTTGGCGATAGCTTTGCCATCGTACTTGACATCTCAAAGGCTTTCGATCGAGTCTGCATAAATCATTAATTTCCAAACTACCCTCTTATGGTTCCTATCCTTCTATCTGTGCCTTCATCTACTATAGCCGCTGTTGTAGATAGTCATTGTTCTTCTCCTAGATCTATCAACTGTGGTATTCCTCAGGGCTCTGTCCTATCACCAACTCTCTTCCTTTTATTCATCAATGATCTTTTACGCTGTACATCTAACTCTATCCACTCGTACACTGATGATTTTACCCTTTACCTTTCCATTCGGTTCCCTCAACGTCCATCCCAGCAGTTATTTCAACAAACAAGGGAGGGCCTGGAGTGGTGGCATCTTCGCCGTGGGTCTACCCACCAGAGGCTGTCGAAGAGAAGAGGAGGACAGCATGGGGGCCAATCCACCGCAAACCCCCCCTGCCCCTCACGGGGCTCGAGTACCTGGGAATGGTTTCGGTCGCCCGGGCAAGTACCACATCTCCCAACACAACACACACAACACCGTTTTTTGTACACCGAGAAATGACTCCCCGGCTGTCATTTCTCGACGACTTCTTCTAGCCGGGGACATTGAGAGCAATCCAGGACCCACCAACAAATACATATGTCCAACATGCTCAAAACCTATCACGTCGAGCCGACAGACAAAGGGTTCAGTTCAATGCAACTCCTGCAAGAACTGGACCCATTACACCTGCACAACACTTGCATCCAGAAAACATTACACAAACACCTGGACCTGTTCCTTATGCTCCTTCCCCCCATCCATCAACACCCCTACCAATCCTACTCCTACTTCCTTCACATCTCCAAGGCCAAACCCACTGACCCTTCCCACACCATCCAGTCCCCCAACTCCTCCCATTCCAACCCATCCTAATCCACCTCAACCCTTACCTCCATCACAACCTCCTCCTACCCCTTCCCCACCACCCACACCATCTCCCCCCCGTGCTGCAGCAGTTAACACACATCGCACACACAACATAAACATCCTTCAGTTAAACATAGATGGGATAAGCACCAAAATACATGAACTCACACAATTCATCAAACAACAGAACATACACATTGCCATCTTACAAGAAACAAAACTACACAGAGCACAGAAAACACCGACATTTCATAACTTCACCACCATTCGACAAGACCGGGCCGACGGCGGTGGCGGTGGACTCATCACCCTGGTACACAAATCCATCAACTTTGCAGATACCAGTGCACACACAAAGTCACTTCTCCCCCCACAGGACACCACAACAGAAATACAATCAATTAAAATACGCACTGGTAACAAATCACACATAACAATCGCTAACACATACATTCCCCCCCAATCGTCCCCCACAATACCACACAATTACTCTCCATAGATACACCACATCACTAACATACCCAACATCATCCTGGGTGGTGAATTCAATGCCAAGTCATCGGCCTGGCATGTCAACAACCCTGACACAAACAAAGGGCTGGTACTACAATCCCAGACAGATCATCTTTTCATACTAAACAGTCTAGACCAACATACCCATATCCCACACCAAGCCCTCTTCCTCCCATCATCTCCAGACATCACCTTCTGCTCCCCAAACCTCGCTCCCACTACATCATGGAGAGTGGTCAAAACCCTAGGTTCTGATCACCTCCCAATCATCATCACTACCAAAACCAGAATCACCCCAGCTGGCCACAAACACACATACACTAATTATAAGAGAGCCAACTGGGAGGCCTTTGTAACTGAAACAGAACAACATTTCGAAACACTAAACAGTACACCCATCACAAACATCAGCTGTGCACACTTTCAATACAATCATACAAAACGCAGACAAAAGACACATCCCTAGAGGCAACAGAAAGAGACACAACCCCAGCCTCATACCAGAAATTTAAGGCCTCATCAGACAACGGGACACACTGCGACACTCCCCAACACCCCATACACAAGACACCATACAACAAATACAAGAACTCAACACTCAAATAAACAGTAAAATATCAGAACAGCAAACACTAAACTGGAAAAATTACCTCCAAACACTTGACCACAAAACAAACATCAGCAAACTCTACAAAACACTAAACAGCATCACACTTTCCAACAGCAACACCACACAATCACACGCTGCCATCACAACAACAGACACCATACCCTCAAACAAACAACAAGCAAACACTCTCATCAATCACTTTTCACAAGTCAGCCATCTAACCCCCATCCGGAAGACCGACGTATCATCAGACGTAAGAGACAGTTCCCCACAGACCCAGATTACGCACCTTTCACTTACAACCAGACGAAGCACATCATTAACAACCTCAAGCACTCATCTGCCTGTGGACCAGACAACATAAGCAACATTCACCTTAAACACCTAGGACCACAAGGCATACAAGCACTCACCAACATATCAAACTACAGCTACTCACACAACATAATACCCAACATCTGGAAGCATGGCAATATCATCACTATCCCTAAACCCAACAAAGACCCCACGTTACCCTCCTCACATCGCCCCATCACACTCCTCTGCACTCCTCTAACGTCACTGAATGACTGATACTACAACTAGTCACACCTCACATTCCCCTAGCCCAGGCACAACATGGCTTTAGGCCACTACACTCCACAAACACCCTTCTTACAGACCTTACACAGAGAGTTTTCGATGGCATGAATTCAGCTAGGCCACCACACAGAACACTCCTAGTCACACTAGACATTAGCAAAGCTTTTGATGCCATCCCCCGCCACAACCTCACAAACAAAATACTCAACACAAACATGCACAATAACAAAAAGATGGCTGGCAAACTACTTAGCAGGCAGATGTGCACACGTAACATTTGCTGGTCAGTCTTCTAACATCAGAAACTTCACAAACGGCGTCCCCCAAGGATCTGTTTTGTCCCCTACACTCTTTAATCTATACATGCACGACGTACCCACACACACCCACAGATACACATATCTTCCTATGCAGATGATATAACACTTACATGTACACACCAAAACGCAAACACAGCTACACACATCATTCAACCTTACCTCAACACACTACACGAATGGTTCACCACAAATAGGCTCAAAATAGCCCCAGCCAAATCTAGTGACTCTTCTCACAAACTGGACAGCAGAACACAGTCACATCCCACACCTCACCATAAACAACACTCCCCTACCACACACACACACACACACAAAATCCTTGGTATAACATACAATACATCAATGTCATTTAAACAACACATCACAAACATTAAAAATAAAATAACACCAAGACTCAATGCTTTGAGGTCACTTGCCCATACAACATTCGGACACAACAAAGAAACCACCACCACAGTATACAAACAATACATACGTTCAGTGATGAATTATGCAAGCCCTGCCTGGGCTTCTAACCTGACCAAAACACACTACAACACTCTACAGACCATACAGAACAAGGCCCTAAAAATAATCACAGGCTGCACAGCTACTACACCCACAGACCACCTACATCAAGAAACCAAAGTCCTCAAAGTCAAGGATCACCTAGACATGAGAGGTATCCAGTTTCTTGCTGCAGCCTCCACAAACCCACAACATCCACTACAGTACATGGCAGCACATCCACCCACACCAAGGAACATCAAAACAACACCCAGCACACGATACCATACACAAATACTGTCATCTCTCCCCCTCGCCCACCTCAGACCAGCTTCCAGAAGCATATCCACACTCAGATCACCCACCGCTCCATTCAGTCACTTAAAGACAACACACAGCTGCATGCACGGCCTCCTGACATCCACCCTTCTGAATCCTATCTTCCTCGTGAGGACAGGGTCCACCTGGCCTGGCTGAGAGTCACCATCCAGCCCTCTTAAGCTACCAGAAGAGGCTGGATGACTCCGTCGCTGATGCCTGTCCAGGATGCAAACACAGCACCCCATACTATTAAGCACATTATGGAAGACTGCATTGCACACAATCACCTACGCCAACAACACAACATACACTCTTTGAGAGCTCTGTGGGAAAGCCCGGTCTCAGCCATGGCCTTCCTAATGGACTCAGGGGTGTTCGGCCAGACTGCCTAGGGAACAACTACTACTACTACAAACAAGGGATGAGGCTATGGCACATCTATTGTCTGACTTGGTTCGTATCTCTGACTGGGATAAAAATAATCTGGTTGTTTTTAATGCATCAAAGACTCAGTTTTTACACCTATCAACCTGACCGAATCTTCCACAGGAGTACCCACTAACGTTTAATAATATCCAGCTCAAGCCTGCATCATCCTTGAACATGCCTAGGGTTTCATTCACTCGGGATTTATCTCGGAAAGATCATATTGCATTTCTTGTAAAATCAGCTTCCAAGAGATTATGTGTGCTGAGCCGAATCCGTACCTTCTTTACCTCTGCACAATTGTTGACTCTATACACGGGTTCTATTCGCCCCTGTGCAGAGCACAACTCTCATGTGTGGGGAGGCTCCCAACATACAGCTCTTCTCAACAGGGTGGATTCAAAGGCTTTTCGTCTCATTAACTCTCCTTCTCTCTTACTGGCTCCCTTCAACCTCTGTTTCTTCGCCGCACTGTTGCCTCTTTATCTCTTTTCTATCACTGCTTCAATGGTCACTGCTTCTCTGAACTGTCTGCTTGCATCCCTCCACCTCTACGACAGGCGCGTAGTACTCGTCTAGCAACAAACTCTCATCCCTTTTCTGTCCAACTCTCTAATGCAAGAGTTAACCGTTACTTCCAGTCCTTCATTCATGCAATAGGTCAACTCTGGATCTGTCTCCTCTGTCTGTATTTCCTACTTCCTATGAGCTCTCATCTTTCAAACGCACTGTGTCCAGGCATCTCGAAATGAACAGATATTGAATTTGGCTCACTTTTTGTATTGTTTTTGTTTCTTTTGAAGGAATTGTTTGCGGGCTCTAGCCTTTGGAGCCCGCAAACAATTCCTTCCAAGAAAGAAACAAAAACTTACTCGCAAAAAAAAAAAAAAAAAGGTCAAAATCAGGGGGAAGGGTCAAATATCAAGGTTACTGGGCAAAGTCAGTTCAGACAATTTATCTGATTTGAGCTAAAGTTGGTGAAAGAGCTAAAGTTTATGTACGAACAGTCATTCAATTTAGAGAGTAACCTTTTGAAGGTCAAGGTCACAGAGCAAAGTAAATTATTCGGCCCTTGTATCAGTTGGTGGTGGCAGTGTTGCACTCATCGAGCACTCTATATATATGTGTGTGTGTATATATATATATATATATATATATATATATATATATACATATATGGGTGTGTATATTGTTACATAGCCTATGATTTCATCATCCTTTGTGTAAGTCTAACGCACAGTATGCTGCATGTTTGATCACGAGCGTGTTCTGCCTCAGTCCCCCCCTTCTACCGTTATAGTAGAGTAAGTCGTTCTCTCTGTTATACTTTGCGGGATTTTCAGCTCTCTGTCCCCATGGCTTCATTTGCGCGTCCTTCTTACAAGTTGTATCAAGCTCTGCCAGCCCCTATATAATGAGCTCAGTCTCTGCATCATTGCCACTTAGATCTGCTCCTCATTTTGTTCACATCTCTGTCCTCCCCTGTACAGTTATTATTGTGAGTGCTCAAGAAATCTCCAAACATGTAGCAGCTGTGTGTAATTTGAGTATAGCTGTTGTATTTTTTCTTCTGCTGTGTAGCATGGGGTTGGTTCTTGGGCCTAGTGAGGTTTTTGATTAATGTTGGGTTTTATGTCAGTCATTTTTGATAATAGTTTGTATCTGTAATTATTTATCTGGCATTCACTGAGTATTATCTGGTATCTCATTTTATCAGGGCTGACTTAGATAAATTTACTCTTGCTAATTTCGTGTTAATAGAGGCTATTGCAGTTAACCATATATTTAACCTGTTTTTGCCATTACATTATCCTTATGAATCCTGAATGTTTTGTTGTTAATTTGAGCATTAAACTTTAACTTGTAATTTTACCTAACTCTTTGTTTTGAACCTGGAACTTTACGGGACAGTAGTGATTTTTAGTATTCTCACTTAAAGTGTACATTATCTTTCTCTGTTCCGTAACATAAATTTGGCGACCTCATATCAGGATATTCAGGATATTATCATAAGGATATTGTTTGATATTTTGTGACTGTGATTTATTCATGATGTCTACTATTACTACGCTTGATGAAGCCGAAGATTTTTTGTCAAATGTGCAAACAGTGTGTGATGTAGAAAACAGAACAAAGAATGAACTTAAGCTTGTTGCTCAACAATTGGGTATAGTGGTTCGCTCTCATCATTCTAAAGATCAAATTGTTGACATGATTAATGAAAGCTTGTTTAATGTAACTCCTCCAAATAAGCAAACGCAGATTGAAATAGCTAAGTTACAGCTAGCCCTGCAGGAGTCCCGTGCTAGGGAGGCTGAGGCACAAGTTGAAATTGCTAGGATTCAGGCAGACCATGAGTATCGCATGAAACAAGGTGGAACTGGATCATCTAGCTCTGAGGATTTTGATGTGGCTAAAAATGTTAAACTTGTCCCTCTTTAATGAATCTGATTTAACAAAGTATTTTCAGTTGTTTGAGAGGGTAGCTACAGGTTTTAATTGGCCTAAGGAGTATTGGCCAGTACTCCTTCAAACTGTTCTCACCGGTAAAGCTCAAGTAACTTATGCATCTTTGCCTCAGGATCAATCTGATAATTATGATGTAGTTAAGAGCTTGATTCTTAAGGCCTATGAGCTTGTTCCTGAAGCTATAGAGTAAAATTTAGGACAACTTACAAGCAAGATAAGCAATCCCATGTTGAGTATGCAAAAATCAAAGAAGATCTGTTAGAGCAGTGGTTAAATTCTAAGAATGTGGATTCTGATTTTGGTAAATTTAAGCAGATGATTTTGCTGGAGGATTTCAAAAGGTGTATTAGTAAAGATGTAAGCCTATATCTTGATGAGAAAAGAATAGATAATTTGTCTGATGCTGCAGTTTTAGCTGATGAGTATGTTCTCACTCACAAGAGATATTCTAGAGAAAAAGGGAAAGCTGAGAGTAAGTACGTTGCCTCTACTCAGAGTACAGGTAACAGGAAAGAGAATAAGGATGATGTTTCTCAGGAAGTAAATACCAGCTTCACCTCTAGATTTCAGAAAAGTAAATGTACTTATTGTAGTAAGCTTGGTCATACTACGGAGAGATGTTTCAGGAGACAGCGTGATGTGAACAAAAAGGAGTCTTTAAATATTCAGTCAATTGGTCTAGTGTCCACTCTTGAGAGTTCCCAGAATTCTTTAACTGAGTTAACTGAACCTGCTTTGAGGGGTAACTTAAATTCTCATGATGGAGCTCTCTTTGAGCAGTAACGTGGGTGACACTCTCAAGAGTTCATGTGCTAATTTCCTGTCTGATGGTTTTGTCAGTCCTCTGGACAGTAATGACAGGAAATCAGTTAAAATATATCGTGATACAGGTGCTTGCCAATCCCTTATGCTGACCAGTGTTCTAGGCTCTAATGTTAATTCCTCTGATGAAACTGTAATCTTACAAGGTGTAGGGAATAATTACTTCTCTGTCCCTCTGTGCAGAGTGAATTTAGAGTCTGGTTTTGTTAATGGTTCTGTTATGGTTGGGTTGGTTGAGACACTCCCAATGTCAGGTGTAACTTTCTTACTTGGAAATGATATTGGTGGAAGTCAAGTGTGTCCAGCTCCTCAGTTGTCTAGTGAGCCAGTGGCTGTCCCAGGATTGTGATGTCCCTGATGTGTTCCCTGCATGTGCTGTCACTAGGGCTAAGTCTAAAGTTACTGGTGATTTAGAGGATAATGATGATGATGATGTTATCCTAGCTGACACTTTTCTTGCTAATTTGGACCACTCACCAGATGAGGCAGTACCCCGTAGTGTTGATAATTTGTCTCGTCAAGAGTTGGTTGAGTTGCAGGTTGCTGACCCTGAGTTGAAAGGTCTAGCTAACTCTGCTTGCAGTGAGAAGAGTCAGCTGGTGCTTCTACTTGTTATTATGTAAAGTCAGGAGTACTTATGAGGAAGTGGAGACCCCCAACAGCATCAGCCGACTGTGAATGGGAGGTTGTACATCAAGTTGTCATCCCTCGTGTTTGTAGGCAGGATATCATTAGAGTGGCTCATGATTCCAGTTTGGCAGGACACCTTGGAGTGAGGAAGACTGTGGCACGCATTTTGAAACACTTCTACTGGCCAGGTATCTTCAGGGATGTTTCCTGGTATTGTAAGTCTTGTCACACCTGTCAAGTTGTGGGGAAGTGTAATCAGACCGAAAAGGTTGCACCTCTAGTTCCCATTCCTCCTTTTGAGGCGCCTTTCACCCGTGTGTTGGTGGATATTGTGGGCCCTCTTCCTAAGACTTCTTCAGGATTTTCTTATGTGTTGACCATGATTGATATGGCTACTCGTTATCCTGAAGCCATTCCACTTAGAAATATCTCAGCAAAGAACGTGGTTAAGGAAATGCTAGGGTTCTTCACAAAGTTTGGTCTGCCCAAGGAGGTACAGTCAGACCGGGGAAGTAATTTCATGTCAAACGTTTTCAAGCAGTCTCTGAAAGAGTTGGGCATCACCCAGATCACGTCTTCAGCTTACCATCCCCAGACCCAAGGAGCGTTGGAGAGATATCATCAAACACTCAAATCGATGCTCAAGAAATACTGTTTGGAACATCAGAAAGACTGGGATAAAGGTCTTCCATTCGTTGTGTTTGCCGCAAGAGAATCTCCAAATGAATCACTGGGCTTCTCACCTTTTGAACTACTGTTTGGCCATGAAGTAAGAGGACCCCTTAAGTTACTCAAGGAATGCTGGCTGTCGGAGGAAGATGACGTCAACCTGCTGGAGTATGTGATGAAGTTCAAAGAACGGCTGTCCACTGCTTTACAGCTGGCGAGAGAGAATTTAGGAGCTGCTCAGGAGAAGATGAAGACTTGGTATGATAAGAAGTCCAGGTTACGCCACTTTCAGCCAGGAGATCAGGTTTTGATTCTGCTACCAGTTCATGGGCAACCTCTTCAAGCCAAGTTTAGTGGCCCTTATTTCGTGGAGAAGAAACTCAGTGATGTCAACTATGTCATCGCCACACCAGATCGTAGAAAGAACAAGCAACTATGTCACATCAACATGCTAAAGTTATATCACAGGCGGGACGAAAATAATCCAGTCTGCACTGTAGCTGTTCCACCCGAGTCTGCAAGTGAAGCTCTCCCATGCAGTATGAGCCTGAGTGATAGTTTGGGGAAGAATCCTGATATCATGAATGATCTCCAGACTAAGCTTTCTCATCTACCTCCCGAGGAAAGGCAGGAGTTTTCGGCATTACTGCAGGAGTACCCGCAAGTGTTCCGTGCCACTCCAGGAAGAACCACCGGATTGATGCATGATGTCGATGTTGGAGACGCAAAGCCAATTAAATTGCCTCCTTACCGTGTGAACCCAGTGAAAGTTCCCTCATCCAGAAGGAGCTTGGCTACCTGTTGGACCACAATATGATTGAGCCCTGTCAGAGCGAGTGGAGTTCTCCTGTCACTCTAGTCCCTAAGCCAGGTGGGTCACAGCGGCTTTGCATCGACTACAGACGTGTTAATCAGATCACCAAAACAGACACTTACCCTCTCCCTCGCGTGGAAGATTGCATAGACAAGATCGGAAAGGCTAGGTACATAAGTAAGTTTGATTTGTTAAAGGGATACTGGCAAGTACCTATGACTGAACGTGCTAGGGAGATCTCATGTTTTGTAACACTAGGAAAGACTTTTGCATGTTCAGTAATGCCATATGGTATGAAGAATGCACCAGCCACATTTCAGAAGCTCATGAATGTTGTAACAGAGGGTTTGGCAGGGTGTGTTGTTTATATTGATGATGTATTAATCTTCAGTGACAACTGGAAAGATCACCTATGCCATGTCAGTAAATTTCTTGACCGTTTAGTTCATGCTAATCTTGTAGCTAATTTATCAAAGTGTGAGTTTGGTCAAGCTAAAGTTCAGTACCTTGGGTATGTAATTGGTGATGGACATGTTGCACCACCAGGAGCTAAGGTTCAGGTTATAAGTGATCTTCCCAGACCTAAAAGTAGGAAAGAGCTACAAAGATTTTTGGGAATGGTAGGTTATTACAGGAGATTTGTTCTTAACTTTTCTATTCTTGTATCACCACTTACAGACCTACTGAAAAAGGGAGTTGAATTTGTCTGGACCGATAACTGTGAATCCTCTTTCAACAAACTTAAAGCTATTCTATTAAGTCAGCCAGTGCTCGCTACTCCAAATTTTGCTAAGCCTTTTAAGATGGCTGTTGATGCAAGTGATACAGGAGCTGGGGCTGTTTTGCTGCAAGAGGATGATCAGGGTATTGAACATCCTGTATCTTATTACAGTAAGAAGTTCACTCCACCTCAAAAGAACTACTCAACTATTGAGAAAGAGCTTTTGGCCTTGATTTTGGGTTTACAGCATTTTTCATTTTATTTGTGTTCTGGTTTTGACCCCATAGTCATTTATACCGATCATAACCCACTGAAATTCCTTAGTAAGTTTAAAGATAAAAATCAGAGATTGACAAGATGGAGTCTACTTCTTCAGGAGTATTCATTAGACATACAACATGTCAAGGGGAAAGAAAATGTTATTGCAGATTGCTTATCTAGACTTTAGACAGATTGTTTTAGAGTAATAAGAAATTTCCTTTGTAAATTTCTTTTCTTTGTGGGGAGGTGTTACATAGCCTATGATTTCATCATCCTTTGTGTAATTTTAACGCACAGTTGCTGCATGTTTGATCACGAGCGTGTTCTGCCTCAGTCCCCCCCTTCTACCGTTATAGTAGAGTAAGTCGTTCTCTCTGTTATACTTTGCGGGATTTTCAGCTCTCTGTCCCCATGGCTTCATTTGCGCGTCCCTCTTACAAGTTGTATCAAGCTCTGCCAGCCCCTATATAATGAGCTCAGTCTCTGCATCATTGCCACTTAGATCTGCTCCTCATTTTGTTCACATCTCTGTCCTCCCCTGTACAGATATTATTATTGTGAGTGCTCAAGAAATCTCCAAACATCTAGCAGCTGTGTGTAATTTGAGTATAACTGTTGTATTTTTTCTTGTACTTTGTATCATAATGTTAATTCTTAGGCCTAGTGAGATTTTTGATTAATGTTGGGTTTTATGTCAGTCATTTTTGATAATAGTTTGTATCTGTAATTATTTATCTGGCATTCACTGAGTATTATCTGGTATCTCATTTTATCAGGGCTGACTTAGATAAATTTATTCTTGCTAATTTCGTGTTAATAGAGGCTATTGCAGTTAACCATATATTTAACCTGTTTTTGCCATTACATTATCCTTATGAGTCCTGAATGTTTTGTTGTTAGTTTGAGCATTAAACTTTAACTTGTAATTTTACCTAACTCTTTTGTTTTGAACCTGGAACTTTACGGGACAGTAGTGATTTTTAAGCATTCTCACTAAAGTGTACATTATCTTCGCTGTTCCGTAACAATATATATATATATATATATATATATATATATATATATATATATATATATATATATATATATATATATATAGTAGATAAATAGATAGATAGATATAGATATAGATAGATAGGTATATATATATATATATATATATATATATATAGATAGATAGATAGATAGATATAGATAGATAGATAGATAGATATATGTTCGCTGTTATCTCGATCCAGAAGATTGGCGGCCGAAAAGAGAAAGGAACTTCATTAGCTCACACCCAGGCTCTTACCTGTCCTAAATTTTGGTCTACACTGATGAAAAATGTGGTAAGTGTTCTCCTGCGAGTAATTCCTTTCAGTACTATGACGCTGCACAGAATATCTTGCCACATCTGTACGGTTTTATTCAACTGAGGGAAAATCTGCCACAATGAAGTAGTTAATGGAGGCCGTATCTAACCATTACAGTTGGAAAAGTCCATCCTAAATTAAATTAAATCGTCAGGAGATAGCAAGAGTAAAATGTAAAATACGTCATCGAAGTGAAAAAATGAATGGTTTTATTATATCAGACCTCATATTTATCACGTTTTTTTAATCCATAACGACATTTTTTTCTACCCTCTTCAGTCCAGCAACATTCTGTTTTCTGGCTGTCTCCAGATCATTATATTTACCTTTGCATAAACGTTAAGAACTGGATGGGACAGACCTAGCCGTAATCAACCCATCACTACTCGTAAGTGAGGTCCGTTGCTAGGCTGAGGAAAATGATTTGAAGGTAGCGAGAATAAAATTTTAAATATGTGCCATCGAATTCTTGAAATCAAAGAAAGGACTGTCAACACTGGCGGTATATCAAAGCCTTAGGTGCCACTAAGTACTGTTTGATAGTTTTATAATAACTATTACATTACTGACGTATGTAATTGACATATGTTGCTGAATAACCATTACCAGGTCCTGCTTCTTCCAATGGTATGCTGGTTTTTTGAGCAAGAGTTTACAGTTCCGAAGTTTTCAGTAGCACTGCGCACAGAACTAATTGAAAATCTGTAAGCTGGTAAATATTGTCGTTCTTACCATTCTCTCTCTCTCTCTCTGTGTGTGTGTGTGTGTGTGTGTGTGTGTGTGTGTGTGTGTGTGTACATATAATAACTCATTTTTAAAACCGAAATTGGTGGAGGTGTTGAGGATCAGCCAAGGAGTTAATCTACAGTTTTTGAATCAACGGATCGAAGGTCAAGGTCATGGCTAGGTCAAAGCTGACTTAGCAAAGACAGCTTAAACAGTTTCTATCCGAAATAGATTAAACTTGGTGGAAGGGCTGAGGATAAGGCAAGAACAAAGGGATTCAATTGTTTTTACAGTCAAAGGTCTAAGCCACAGAAAAGGTCACAGTTCGACCTTTTTGTCTTTGTGTGAACAGAATAACTAAAACAGTTTTGATTTAATCTAACCCAATTTTTGAAAGAAATGAGACTCAGGCAAGGGGTTAAATAATGTTTTTGAGAACATGGGGTCAAACGTCAAAGTCTCGTGCCAGTGTCACTTATGCAGTTGTCATGTGATTTAAGCCAAACCTTGTAGAAAGGTGAAGGTTCAGGTAAGAATGAAGGAATCCTATTCTGAGCGCAATTGGACGGTCAGGGTCACACGGCTAAGTCATATATTCCGGCGCAGATGCTCCTTTGTGTGTGTGTGTGTGTGTGTGTGTGTGTGTGTGTGTGTGTGTGTGTGTACATTTTATCTATCTATCTATCTATCTATATAGAACAATGCTGAACAAAGGCTTCCCCAACCTTCTCCACGAATTCCTGGACTGAACCTATCTGCCACGTTTTACCCGCAAAATTTTCTCTCATCTCTCCACCTCCTGTCTGGCCTTTTTCTGGTACGCTTACAATCTCTTGGTGTCCAGTCAGTCAACCTCTTGCTCCATAGGTTACCCCGTATTCTTGCTACATGGCCTGCCCACCTCCATTTCTGTTCTTTTATTACCTCTATAATATCTTTGACTTTAGTCTGCCTTCCCAAGTTGATCTTTTCCTGTCTCTTAAAGATATTCCCAACATTTACCTTTCCATTGCTCGAGAATGGGTTAATTTATTTTCCACCGATTTTGTTGGCTGCCAGGTCTCACAACCGTTAGTCATAGCTGGAATTATACATCCGTTATATAGTTTTCATTTCATAGAAACTGGCAAGTTACTTTTCACAGTGTCTCTATGTTTACCGAAAGCTTTACATACAACTGTAATGCGTCTTTTTATTTTACTATCATTATCATTCGTTAATTTTAGTATTTGTCCCGAGTAATTGTACTCCTCGACTCCTTCAAGAATTTCTCCGCTTATTCTGATGACGCTTATTGGTGTTTGTGGATTAAACATTACTTTAGTTTTATTCTGGCTTATCTTTAGCCCTAGTTTGAGACTTTCTCTGTTCAGGTCATTTAACATTTCTTGTAATGTCTGCTGTTTCTGAGATTAGGACAGTGTCATCTGCAAATCTTAAATGGTTTAGCTTTTCTCCATCTATGTTCACTCCTTTGTTATCCCAGTCTAGCTTGCTGAAAATACTTTCTAGGCATGCTGTAAATAATTTTGGTGAAAATGTATCTCCCTGACGGACGCCCTTCTCAATCTTAATTTTCTCTGAGTCCTTATGTAATCGACCTGTAGCAGTTCCTCTTGATATATGTTTTCGAGTAGTTTTACAATGATTTCATTCACTCCTTGTTCTAGCAATGAATTTATAATTGCTATGTGCTCCATTGAGTCAAAAGCCTTTTCGTAATCAACAAAACCTAAGCACAGTGGTTAATTATATTCTGCGGTTTTCTCAGTTAGCTGATTCATTATGTGGAGATGCTCAGTAGTCGAATACCCGCTTCGGAATCCTTCCTGTTCCCGAAGTTGGTTTTCCTCCAAAACTGTAGTTATTCTGTTCGTAAGGACTTCAGTGAAGAGATTGTAAATGAGTGATAAGCTGGATCGTAGTTACTAAGATCTTTTGAGTCACCTTTTTTGTAAAGTAAAATAACTATTGTATTACTCCATGTTTAGAGAATTTTCTTCTTTTTTATACATTGAGTAAATAAGTGAGCAAGCCTGATTTGTATTTCTACTCCAGCATCCAACAGTAAATCTTCTACTATTCCATCTTCCTCCGGAGCTTTCTCTCTTTTCATATTTTTAAGAGAAATATTTACTTCGTCTGGTGTTACCTCTGGTATTTCACTTGTGTCAACAGAAAAGTTAGCTATTGGTACTACGGTCTTTGATGCATACAGTTCTTTGTAAAATTCTTCAACTCTCTCTTCTTCGCCATCTCATCCTTGCATTTAATGACTTCACCGTTTTTGTCTTTCAGTGATGCATTTTGTTGCTTTCCTAGTGCCATTTGACTTCGGACCTGTTCAGACTTTTTCTTTTTCGACAGTTTCTTTTATCTGATCCATGTTTCTCTTTCTTTTTTTCTTCTCTTTGTCTTTTGTTGATAGGCTTGTTTATTTCCGTTCTTTCTGTTTCATCTTTCTTTGATTTTACTTTCATTTCCTTTTGTTTTTTACATTAAGTCGAGTGTCTTTTCTGAATACTTCTTGGGTTTGGTTGTTCTAGGTTTTCCTACTACCTCCGCTGATTCTCTTAGCATTTTTGTTTGTCATTCAGATCACCAGTGTCACATTCAGCATTACTTAGAGCCTGAAATCTGTTCCTTACTTCCAACTGACAGGCTGCTTTGTTTTCATTTACTTTTATTGGGCATATCTTTTTATCTTTAAACATTTTCTTTATTTCACTTCTGAAATTGAATCTGACTGTGCAGCCCACCATTCTGTGGTCTCTTCCAATATTTACTTTGTTGATAACTGTGACAATTGTGATTGTGCTATTCTTATCTGCTATAATGAAGTTGATTTCATTCTTTGTTTCTTCATATGGCCTCCTCCAGGCCCACTTTCTTCCTGTTCTTTTGTGAAAGAATGTATTCATTATTATCATGTTATACATTTCAGCAAAGTTTGCCAGCATTTCTCCTCTTTTGTTCCTCTCTCCCACTTCAAATTTTCCCATTCTTACTTCTCCATTTTTTTTTTATTGATTTCCCAACTTTTGCATTGAATTCTCCCCTGATTATAGTATATGTGGTCTTTCCATAATCTGGGAGATGTCGTCAGAGAATGTTTCAATTTCTTCATCTGAGCTTTGAGAAGTTGCTGTATATACTTGTATTACTTTCAAGGTATATTTTTTGCACAGTCAAATTTCCACCAATGCTGCTCTGTCAGATACACTGCTGAATTTAACAATGTTGTCTGCAGGATTTCTGTTAATTAGAAATCCTATAGCACTAACTCTTTCATTTTGCCTTCCTCTGTAGTAAAATAGGTGGTTGCTGTCTTCGAGGTGAATTACTTTTTTTCTTCTTTTCTGTGGGCCTCACTCAAACCTACAATATCCCAACTATAGTCGTTCTATTTTATGAAGGCAGATTGGGTGGGTCGCTCTGGGACCTCACTCTGTTAGCTCTGTTGCCACATAGTCACCACACACGTGCTTTCTCTCTCTCTCTCTCTCTCTCTCTCTCTCTCTATATTTATATAAACTACTACTAATTGTACTTCCTTTATTTTTTTCTCTTGTTTTCGACTCTTTTTCCACACCACCCCTGAGGTAAAAGTCTATAGGTGCGTTTTTTATTAATAGCTTCCATGGCAGGAGACTGACTATGACCCACTCACGCAGGGCTGTCCCTCCTGTCACCACCTGATAACGTCGCAAAAGCAACTCTGACAAGTCTTATGAGATTTATACTATATTATAGCCTTTTTATTGAATTACATCTATACAGAGTGTTTAAAATTCATTTATAAGTAGTTACTAGCTTAAAATAGGAGAGTGAGAGAGAGAGAGAGAGAGAGAGAGAGAGAGAGAGAGAGAGAGAGAGAGAGAGAGAGAGGTGAGCACAAATAACTACACGTGTATCGGCGACGATGTGACAACAGAGCTAACAGTTTGAGGTCCCAGATCGCCCCACCCAAACTGCCTTCATAAAATAGAACGACTGTAATGTTTTCCAATTCAGTCATAAAGTTATCAAGTTTGTAATCTTCTGTGAGGCCTCTTACGTTGTATGCATAGATCTTCATGGAGTTCAGTTTATTTAATATATCAGTCTCTAACTTGCCAACACAGTACCCACTCACTTCAACTCTCTTCAACATCTTATCTCTGCATTTGAGCACAGGTGGCAGTGAGGTTGGACCTTCAGTAGACGATGATCCAACAGCAACGCCTGTCAAATCATTTGCAATAGAACTCATGTTTGGTTGGGAGGATTCTGGAAAATAATCTAACCTCCCGGCTACATAGTTTCTGGTGAGAGGTAATTTTTTTTGCCACCTTATTCATTATATTCGATGGAGCTATATACGAGGTTTATCTATAGGGGATCCCACGGTCCGCGCCGTCTAAGACGGTACCTTGTATATCTACAAGGTCTTCCCCTATCTGCCACCCGGGGATACAATTCAAGGTGTGCCATTCAGCGTTGTACTGTCTATAGATACTGCCTGGCTAGCGCTACGGTGATGATGCATGAGCTGAGCCCTGCGAGCGCTGATACAGTGTGTGCGAGTCGAGAGAGCATGCATGACGTGGCCATTCTTGCAGTGATAATCTCTGTTTGCACGTCGGCATGTTTGCAGCTCTGTTCACCTCCATGTACTTCATATACGCGTATGGTGTATGCAATCCCCGCAGCCTTCGTACAGGTACACATCAGGTTTAGCTAGTTCGCTCGGAAAACGTAGCCACAAAAATGTCTATTTTCCTATATTTGTTTCTTCATGCCAATGAAGCAATGAAAGCAGAAATATTTTACCTAGATATTCAGTTGTTCATATATATTAAATTTTGTAAATATATTTCCTCCCTTACAGGGGCGCAGCCAGGATTTTGGAGTGATGGGGGCCAAGTCAGATATCAGTGGCTTCCAACCCTTTGAGTTATGACCCTTCAGAGCTTCTAAATGGCTATCACGGAGTCCTGCAATGACTTCTATGACCTTTTTAGAAGAAATCAGAATATTTTCTAGTGTTTCACAGCCACCCTCGTATTTCAAACAACTTATTCACCTATGAGCGGGGGGGCCATGGCCATGTGGCCCAGTGGCGTTTCTAGCCCCACTAAAGTGGGGGACCCCTGGGGGGCCGATAAATCATCTGTAGTAGCAAGAAGGGCAGTGAGCAGACTCGAATGAGGGCCCCCTTCAAGAGGGAAGGTTAGTGAAAACTGTTCTCTTAAACAAATAGTGGGTACGACCGTAAGAAGTATTTGGAGCACTTATGGAAGTAAAATATATATTTTATATTTATGAAAATTTTTTGCTTCCCACCCCTGTATCCCGAAACCCCTTCGGTCTCTTGTGTAATTATCCAGAAAAATAGGAAGTTCCTCTCGACCGTTCACGAGTGACGAATTTTTAATATGTTGTGTATGGAACGTTTGGGCACGGGTAAAGCTCGGAGTGAAGTGAGTAAATTAGTCTTCCGAAAACTGTCTTTCGCATGAGTAAGTTACAGCTATCCATGAGTATGCGATGGCACTGACAAAGTATGCAACACCATACATTATAACCTCAAAACCATACTTTCAAAAGTTTAAAAACTTAAAAAACTTTCAAAAGCCATAACATCTGTGTGCAGGGCTGTAGAGAGCTATGACCGTGCCCTGGGATTCCTGGAAAACGTTTGACACGGGCCAGAAAAAGAAGCAAAATTGTCACAGTCCTGGTGTGGGTCCTTGTCTTGGTCTTGGTCTTGGTCTCAGAGGGTCTGGTCTTGGTCTTGGTCTTGGTATCAAGGTACCTGGTTTTGACAACAGCACAGATATATATATATATATATATATATATATATATATATATATATATATATATATATATATAAGTGCTCGTGGTTCCTCTCCGGGCCCCTCGCACTTGCTCCTGCAGAGGGCTCTCGCACTGTGTGCTTGCTTTCTCGTGCTTCTTACTCGTTTCCTCGCGCTTCGCGCACGGGTTGCAATCATTTCTGGTAATCTGAGTCATGTTTATGTGCTGTTGTAGTCTAAAGTTGTCACTCTGATTTTTTGCAGCTATCTACTTGATCGTGTTATTTGCAGCTTCGGGAATGGAACCCAAGTTGTCCGAATGCAATTCCAAAATACACACACAGACACACAGCTACTGGTATAGTATATTATAGTTGTAGCTATGGGCAAAAAATTCTATGCAGATCTTATGCCTGGGCGCCGGGAGTGGCGTTTTTTTGGTCAAAATGTGATCGCTCATTATATATAGTAAAAGTTTTTCAATCGTGATGGGACCAGGTTTTTTCACATCAGCGAATTTTTTGCGATTTTTGTGCCAATTTTGGTGCTATTTGAATGTGTAGTTTCAGCTGCCCAAAATACACACACACACACACACACACACACACACACACACACACACAGGTGAATGAAGCAGTGCAAAGCTATAAAAATGATGTGAAAACCACTTATACTGAAATGGTGAAGGTAAAGAAAGACTTAGAAATAAGGGTGGAAGAAAAAAGCATTAAAAAGGAAGTGAAAAGAATAATCCAAAATAATCCTAAATTGGTCAGCGATTCTGCAGATATCAATAAATCTATAGTAATCAGTGGTATAGAAGAGGAAGAGATAAAAAACAAGATCTTGAGAGACAAAAAGGAGATGGCAAATGTAATGAGCATATTGAAGGAAGTATCAGAGGATATCTGCAGTGAAGGCATAGAGGAACACAAAAGGTTAGGGAAATATGAGAGAAATAAGTCAAGGCCTCTAAAGGTAACTTTGCTGAGTTACCTTTAGAGGCCTTGACTTATTTCTCTCATATTTCTCTAACCTTGAATTGTATCAGCTATGATTTTTCTCCGTGTATGATCATAAATTCCGACATACCCCACGCCGTGATGCACCTTGTAATGCTGGATTTTGACCTGGTCTCGAGCCAAAACTCCGAGACCAGAAGCTTCGAGACCAAGATCAAGACCATGACCACATCAAGCGAAACCAAGATCAAGAAAGACCACATCAAACTTGTCTCGAAACCGGTCTCAAGACCAAGACCGGTCTCGAGACCTACAACACTGAGATATATATATATATATATATATATATATATACACGGTCCAGGGGCAGGATCCCACTGCTACCTGGCACGTCCCCGGTGGCAGATAGGGGAAGGCCTTGTAGATATACAAGGTACCGTCTTAGATGGCGCGGACCACGGGATCCCCTATAGATAAACTCGTATATAGCTCCATCGAATATAATGAATAAGGTAGCAAAAAAATTACCTCTCACCAGAAACTATGTAGCAGGGAGGTTAGATTATTTTCCAGAATCCTCCCAACCAAACATGAGTTCTATTGCAAATGATTTGACAGGCGTTGCTGTTGGATCATCGTCTACTGAAGGTCCAACCTCACTGCCACCTGTGCTCAAATGCAGAGATAAGATGTTGAAGAGAGTTGAAGTGAGTAGGCACTGTGTTGGCAAGTTAGAGACTGATATATTAAATAAACTGAACTCCATGAAGATCTATGCATACAACGTAAGAGGCCTCACAGAAGATTACAAATCCTGATAACTTTATGACTGAATTGGAAAACATTACAGTCGTTCTATTTTATGAAGGCACAGTTTAGAGGATCTGGGACCTCAAACTGTTAGCTCTGTTGTCACATCGTCAAAGCCGACACACGTGTAATTATTTGTGCTCACCTCTCTCTCTCTCTCACTCTCCTATTTTAAGATAGTAACTTCTTATAAATGAATTTTAAACACACTGTACAGATGCAATTCAATAAAAAGGCTATAGTATAGTATAAATCTCATAAGATTTGTCAGAATTGCTTTTGCGACGTTGTCAGGTGGTGACACAAGGGACAGCCCTGCGTGAGCGGGTCATACTTGGTTAGTCTCCTGCCATGGAAGCTATAAAAAAAAATGCACCTATAGACTTTTACCTCAGGGGTGGTGTGGAAAAAAAGTCGAAAACAGGAGAAAAAATAAAGGAAGTACAATTAGTAGTAATTAATATAAATATGAGAGAGAGAGAGAGAGAGAGAGAGAGAGAGAGAGAGAGAGAGAGAGAGAGCACGTGTGTGGAGACGATGTGGCAACAGATCTAACACAGTGAGGTCCCAGAGCGACCCACCCAATCTGCCTTCATAAAATAGAACGACTATAGTTGGGATATTATAGGTCTGAGTGAGACCCACAGAAAAGATGAAAAATTAATTCAGCTCGAAGACAACAACCACCTATTTTACTACAGAGGAAGGCAAAATGAAAGTTAGTGGTCTAGGATTTCTAATTAACAGAAGTCTTACAGACAACATTGTTAAATTCAGCCATGTATCTTACAGAGCAGCACTGGTGGTGATCAGACTGCAAAAAATATACCCTGAAAGTAATACAAGTATACCAACTTCTCAAAGCTCAGATGAAGAAATTGAAACATTCTATTCTGCCATCTCCCAGATTATGGAAGAAGAAAAGACCACATATACTGTACTCATGGAAGACTTCAATGCAAAAGTTGGAAAATCAAAAAATGGAGAAGCATGTATTGGAAAATTTGGAGTGGGAGAAAGGACCGGAAGAGGAGAAATGCTGGTAAAACATTGCTAAAATGTATAACATGCGAGCAATGAACACCTTCTTTCGCAAAAGAACGGGAGAAAACAGATCTGGAGAAGTCGAAATGGAGACACAAAGAAAGAAATCAACTTCTTTATATCAGATACGAATATCACGATCAAAATGTCAGTTATCAACAAAGTTAATATAGGAAGTGACCATAGAATGGTGGGTTGCAAAGCCAGATTCAATTTCAGAAGTGAAAAAAGAAAATGATTAAAGAAAAAGATATGCCCAATATAAGTTAAATGAAAACAATGCAGCCTTTCTGTTGGAAATAAGGAACAGATTTCAGGCTCTAAGTAATGCCGAATGTAATACTGATGAGCTGAATGACAGACTAACAAAAGTGCTAAGAGAATCTGAGGAGGTAGTAGGAAAACCTAGAACAACCAAACCCAAGAAAGTATTCAGAAAAGACACTCGACTTAATGAAAAAACAAAAGGAAATGAAAGTAAAATCAAAGAAAGATGAAACAGAACGAACGGAAATAAACAAGCCTATCAACAAAAGACAAAAGAGAAGAAAAAAGAAAAAGAAACATGGATCAGATAAAAGAAACTGTCGAAAAAGAAAAAGTCTGAACAGGTCCGAAGTCAAATGGCACTAGGAAAGCAACAAAATGCATCACTGAAAGACAAAAACGGTGAAGTCATTAAATGCAAGGATGAGATGGCGAAGAGAGTTGAAGAATTTTACAAAGAACTGTATGCATCAAAGACCGTAGTACCAATAGCTAACTTTTCAGTTGACACAAGTGAAATACCTGAGGTAACACCAGACGAAGTAAATTTCTCTTAAAAATATGAAAAGAGAGAAAGCTCCGGAGGAAGATGGAATAGTAGAAGATTTACTGTTGGATGCTGGAGTAGAAATACAAATCAGGCTTGCTCACTTATTTACTCAATGTATAAAAAGAAGAAAATTCTCTAAACATGGAGTAATACAATAGTTATTTTACTTTACAAAAAAGGTGACTCAAAAGATCTTAGTAACTATCGATCCAGCTTATCAGTCATTTACAATCTCTTCACTAAAGTCCTTACGAACAGAATAACTACAGTTTTGGAGGAAAACCAACTTCGGGAACAGGAAGGATTCAGAAGCGGGTATTCGACTACTGAGCATCTCCACATAATGAATCAGCTAACTGAGAAAACCGCAGAATATAATTAACCACTGTGCTTAGGTTTTGTTGATTACGAAAAGGCTTTTGACTCAGTGGAGCACATAGCAATTATAAATTCATTGCTAGAACAAGGAGTGAATGAAATCATTGTAAAACTACTCGAAAACATATATCAAGAGGGAACTGCTACAGGTCGATTACATAAGGACTCAGAGAAAATTAAGATTGAGAAGGGCGTGCTTTAGGGAGATACAATTTCACCAAAATTATTTACAGCATGCCTTGAAAGTATTTTCAGAAAGCCAGACTGGGTGAACAAAGGAGTAAACCTAGATGGAGAAAACCTAAACCATTCATAATTTGCAGATGACATTGTCCTAATCTCAGAAACAGCAGACATTACAAGAAATGTTAAATGACCTAAATAAAGTCTCAAAGTAGGGCTATAAATGAACGAGAATAAAACTAAAGTAATGTTTAATCCACAAACACCAATAAGCGTCATCAGAATAAGCGGAGAAATTCTTGAAGGAGTCGAGGAGTACAATTACTCGGGACAAATACTAAAATTAACGAATGATAATGATAGTGAAATAAAAAGACGCATTACCGTTGTATGTAAAGCTTTCGGTAAACATAGAGACACTGTGAAAAGTAACTTGCCAGTTTCTATGAAATGAAAACTATATAACGGATGTATAATTCCAGCTATGACTAACGGTTGTGAGACCTGGCAGCCAACAAAATCGGTGGAAAATAAATTAACCCATTCTCAAAGAGCAATGGAAAGGTAAATGTTGGGAATATCTTTAAGAGACAGGAAAAGATCAACTTGGGTGAGAGAGCAGACTAAAGTCAAAGATATTATAGAGGTAATAAAAGAACAGAAATGGAGGTGGGCAGGCCATGTAGCAAGAATAAGGGGTAACCTATGGAGCAAGAGGTTGACTGACTGGACACCAAGAGATTGTAAGCGTACCAGAAAAAGGCCAGACAGGAGGTGGAGAGATGAGAGAAAATTTTGCGGGTAAAACGTGGCAGATAGGTTCAGTCCAGGAATTCGTGGAGAAGGTTGGGGGAAGCCTTTGTTCAGCAGTGGTCTATATAGATAGATAGATAGATAGATAAAATGTACACACACACACACACACACACACACACACACACACAGAAGCATCTGCGCCGGAATATATGACTTAGCCGTGTGACCCTGACCGTCCAATTGCGCTCAGAATAGGATTCCTTCATTCTTACCTGAACCTTCACCTTTCTACAAGGTTTGGCTTAAATCACATGACAACTGCATAAGTGACACTGGCACGAGACTTTGACGTTTGACCCCATGTTCTCAAAAACATTATTTAACCCCTTGCCTGAGTCTCATTTCTTTCAAAAATTGGGTTAGATTAAATCAAAACTGTTTTAGTTATTATGTTCACACAAAGATAAAAAGGTCGAACTGTGACCTTTTCTTGTGGCCTAGACCTTTGACTGTATAAACAATTGAATCCCTTTGTTCTTGCCTTATCCTCAGCCCTTCCACCAAGTTTAATCTATTTCGGATAGAAACTGTTTAAGCTGTCTTTGCTAAGTCAGCTTTGACCTAGCCATGACCTTTGACCTTCGATCCGTTGCTTCAAAAACTGTAGATGAACTCCTTGGCTGATCCTCAACACCTCCACCAAGTTCGGTTTTAAAAATGAGTTATTATATGTACACACACATACACACACACACACACACACACACACACACACACACACACAAAGAGAGAGAGAGAGAGAGAGAATGGTAAGAACGAAAATATTTACCAGCTTACAGATTTTCAATTAGTTCTGTGCGCAGTGCTACTGAAAACTTCGGAACTGTAAACTCTTCCTCAAAAAACCAGCATACCATTGGAAGAAGCAGGACCTGGTAATGGTTATTCAGCAACATATGTCAATTACATACGTCAGTAATGTAATAGTTATTATAAAACTATCAAACAGTACTTAGTGGCACCTAAGGCTTTGATATACCGCCAGTGTTGACAGTCCTTTCTTTGACTTTCAAGAATTCGATGGCACATATTTAGAATTTTATTCTCGCTACCTTCAAATCATTTTCCTCCGCCTAGCAAAGGACCTCACTTACGATTAGTGATGGGTTGATTACGGCTAGGTCTGTCCCATCCAGTTCTTAACGTTTATGCAAAGGTAAATATAATGTTCTGGAGACAGCCAGAAAACAGAATGTTGCTGGACTGAAGAGGGTAGAAAAAAATGTCGTTATGGATTTAAAAAACGTGATAAATATGAGGTCTGATATAATAAAACCATTCATTTTTTCACTTCGATGACGTATTTTACATTTTACTCTTGCTATCTCCTGACGATTTAATTTAATTTAGGATGGACTTTTCCAACTGTAATGGTTAGATACGGCCTCCATTAACTACTTCATTGTGGCAGATTTTCCCTCAGTTGAATAAAACCGTACAGATGTGGCAAGATATTCTCTGCAGCGTCATAGTACTGAAAGGAATTACTCGCAGGAGAACACTTACCACATTTTTCATCAGTGTAGACCAAAATTTAGGACAGGTAAGAGTCCTGGGTGTGAGCGAATGAAGTTCTTTCTCTTTTCGGCCGCCAATCTTCTGGATCGAGTAACAGCGAACATATATCTATCTATATATCTATATATATATATATATATATCTCTCTCTCTCTCTATCTATCTATATATATCTATCTATCTATCTATATATATCTATCTATCTATATATATATATATATATATACTATATATATATACACACACACACGGTATATAAGAGTGCTCGATGAGTGCAACACTGCCACCACCAACTGAAACAAGGGCCGAATAATTTACTTTGCTCTGTGACCTTGACCTTCAAAAGGTTACTCTCAAAATTGAATGACTGTTCGTACATAAACTTTAGCTCTTTCACCAACTTTAGCTCAAATCAGATAAATTGTCTGAACTGACTTTGCCCAGTAACCTTGATATTTGACCCTTCCCCTGATTCTGACCTTTTTTTTTTTTTTTTTTTTTTTTATACGAGTAAAGTTTTTTGTTTCTTTCTTCGAAGGAATTGTTTCCGGGCTCCAAAGACTAGGAGCCCGCAAACAATTCCTTCCAAGAAAGAAACAAAAACAATACAAAAGTGAGCCAAATTCAATATCTGTTCATTTCGAGATGCCTGGACACAGTGCGTTTGAAAGCTGAGACCTCATAGGAAGTAGGAAATACAGACAGAGAGAGACAGTTCCAGAGTTGACCTGTTGCATAAATGAAGGACTGGAAGTAACGGTTAACTCTTGCATTAGACAGTTGGACAAAAAAGGGATGAAGAGTTTGTTGCTAGACGAGTACTACGCGCCTGTCGTAGAGGTGGAGGGAGGCAAGCAGACAGTTCAGAGGAGCAGTGACCATTGAAGCAGCGATAGAAAAGAGATAAAGAGGCAACAGTGCGGCGAAGAAACAGAGGTTGAAGGGAGCCAGTAAGAGAAGGAGAGTTAATGAGACGAAAAGCCTTTGACTCCACCCTATTGAGAAGAGCTGTATGTTGGAGCCTCCCCACACATGAGAGTTGTACTCTGCACAGGGGCGAATAGAACCCGTGTATAGAGTCAACAATTGTGCAGAGGTAAAGAAGGTACGGATTCGGCTTAGAACACATATATAATCTCTTGGAAGCTGATTTTACAAGAAATGCAATATGATCTTTCCGAGATAAATCCCGAGTGAATGAAACCCTAGGCATGTTCAAGGATGATGCAGGCTTGAGCTGGATATTATTAAACGTTAGTGGGTACTCCTGTGGAAGATTCTGTCGGGTTGATAGGTGTAAAAACTGAGTCTTTGATGCATTAAAAACAACCAGATTATTTTTATCCCATTCAGAGATATGAACCAAGTCAGACAATAGATGTGCCATAGCCTCATCCCTTGTTTGTAGTAGTAGTAGTTGTTCCTAGGCAGTCTGGCCGAACAGCTCCTGAGTCCCTTAGGAAGGCCATGTCCGAGACCGGGCTTTCCCACAGTGCTCTCAAAGAGTGTATGTTGTGTTGTTGGCGTAGGTGATTGTGTGCAATGCAGTCTTCCATAATGTGCTTAATAGTATGGGGTACTGTGTTGCATCCTGGACAGGCATCAGCGACTGAGTCATCCAGCCTCTTCTGGTAGCTTAAGAGGGCTGGATGGTGCCCACATCTCAGCCTGGCCAGGTGGACCCTGTCCTTACGAGGAAGATAGGATTCAGAAAGGTGAATGAAAGGAGGCCGTGCATGCAGCTGTGTGTTGTCTTTAAGTGACTGAATGGAGTGGCGAGTGATCTGAGTGTGGATATGTTTCTGGAAGCTGCTCTGAGGTGGGCGAGGGGGGAGAGATGACAGTATTTGTGTATGGTATCGTGTGCTGGGTGTTGTTTTGATGTTCCTTGGTGTGGGTGGATGTGCTGCCATGTACTGTAGTGGATGTTGTGGGTTTGTGGAGGCTGCAGCAAGAAACTGGGTGCCTCTCATGTCTAGGTGATCCTTGACTTTGAGGACTTTGGTTTCTTGATGTAGGTGGTCTGTGGGTGTAGTAGCTGTGCAGCCTGTGATTATTTTTAGGGCCTTGTTCTGTATGGTCTGTAGAGTGTTGTAGTGTGTTTTGGTCAGGTTAGAAGCCCAGGCAGGGCTTGCATAATTCATCACTGAACGTATGTATTGTATGTATTGTTTGTATACTGTGGTGGTGGTTTCTTTGTTGTGTCCGAATGTTGTACGGGCAAGTGACCTCAAAGCACTGAGTCTTTGTGTTATTTTATTTTTAATGTTTGTGATGTGTTGTTTAAATGACATTGATGTATTGTATGTTACACCAAGGATTTTCGGTGTGTGTGTGTGTGTGTGTGTGTGTGTGTGTGTGTGTGTGTGTGTGTGTGTGTGTGTGTGTGTGTGTGTGTTTGTGTGTGTGTGTGTGTGTGTGTGTGTGTGTGTGTGTGTGTGTGTGTGTGTGTGTGTGTGTGTGTGTGTGTGTGTGTGTGTGGTAGGGGAGTGTTGTTTATGGTGAGGTGTACTGTGTTCTGCTGTCCAGTTTGTGAGAAGAGTCACTGTAGATTTGGCTGGGGCTATTTTGAGCCTGTTTGTGGTGAACCATTCGTGTAGTGTGTTGAGGTAAGGTTGAATGATGTGTGCAGCTGTGTTTGCGTTTTGGTGTGTACATGTAAGTGTTATATCATCTGCATAGTAAGGTATGTGTATCTGTGGTGTGTGGGTACGTCGTGCATGTATAGATTAAAGAGTGTAGGGGACAAAACAGATCCTTGGGGGACGTCCGTTTGTGAAGTTTCTGATGTTAGAAGACTGACCAGCAAATATGAGTGCACATCTGCCTGCTAAGTAGTTTGCCAGCCATCTTTTTGTGTTATTGTGCATGTTTGTGTTGAGTATTTTGTTTGTGAGGTTGTGGCGGGGGATGGCATCAAAAGCTTTGCTAATGTCTAGTGTGACTAGGAGTGTTCTGTGTGGTGGCCTAGCTGAATTCATGCCATTGAAAACTCTCTGTGTAAGGTCTGTAAGAAGGGTGTTTGTGGAGTGTAGTGGCCTAAAGCCATGTTGTGACTGGGCTAGGGGAATGTGAGGTGTGACTAGTTGTAGTATCAGTCGTTCAGTGACTTTAGAGGGGTGCAGAGGAGTGTGATGGGGTGATGTGAGGAGGGTAACGTGGGGTCTTTGTTGGGTTTAGGGATAGTGATGATATTGCCATGCTTCCAGATGTTGGGTATTATGTTGTGTGAGTAGCTGTAGTTTGATATGTTGGTGAGTGCTTGTATGCCTTGTGGTCCTAGGTGTTTAAGGTGAATGTTGCTTATGTTGTCTGGTCCACAGGCAGATGAGTGCTTGAGGTTGTTAATGATGTGCTTCGTCTGGTTGTAAGTGAAAGGTGCGTAGTCTGGGTCTTTGGGGAACTGTCTCTTATGTCTGATGATACGTCGGTCTTCCGGATGGGGGTTAGATGGCTGACTTGTGAAAAGTGATTGATGAGAGTGTTTGCTTGTTGTTTGTTTGAGGGTATGGTGTCTGTTGTTGTGATGGCAGCGTGTGATTGTGTGGTGTTGCTGTTGGAAAGTGTGATGCTGTTTAGTGTTTTGTAGAGTTTGCTGATGTTTGTTTTGTGGTCAAGTGTTTGGAGGTAATTTTTCCAGTTTAGTGTTTGCTGTTCTGATATTTTACTGTTTATTTGAGTGTTGAGTTCTTGTATTTGTTGTATGGTGTCTTGTGTATGGGGTGTTGGGGAGTGTCGCAGTGTGTCCCGTTGTCTGATGAGGCCTTGAATTTCTGGTGTGAAGTTGGGGTTGTGTCTCTTTCTGTTGCCTCTAGGGATGTGTCTTTTGTCTGCGTTTTGTATGATTGTATTGAAAGTGTGCACAGCGGTGTTGATGTTTGTGATGGGTGTACTGTTTAGTGTTTCGAAATGTTGTTCTGTTTCAGTTACAAAGGCCTCCCAGTTGGCTCTCTTATAATTAGTGTATGTGTGTTTGTGGCCAGCTGGGGTGATTCTGGTTTTGGTAGTGATGATGATTGGGAGGTGATCAGAACCTAGGGTTTTGACCACTCTCCATGATGTAGTGGGAGCGAGGTTTGGGGAGCAGAAGGTGATGTCTGGAGATGATGGGAGGAAGAGGGCTTGGTGTGGGATAGGGGTATGTTGCTGTAGAGGGTTTAGTATGAAAAGATGATCTGTCGGGGGTTGTAGTACCAGCCCTCTTGTCTGTGTCAGGGTTGTTGACATGCCAGGCTGAAGACTTGGCGTTGAAATCACCACCCAGGATGATGTTGGGTATGTTGGTGATGTGCTGTATCTGTGGAGAGTAATTGTGTGGTACTGTGGGGGACGCCTGGGCTGGAATGTATGTGTTAGCGATTGTTATGTGTGATTTGTTACCAGTGCATATTTTAATTGATTGTAATTCTGTTGTGGTGTCATGTAGGGGGAGAAGTGACTTTGTGTGTGCACTGGTATCTGCAAAGTTGATGGATTTGTGTACCAGGGTGATGAGTCCACCGACTCCGCCGTTGGCCCAGTCTTGTCGAATGGTGGTGAAGTTATGAAATGTCGGTGTTTTCTGTGCTCTGTGTAGTTTTGTTTCTTGTAGGATGGCAATGTGTATGTTCTGTTGTTTGATGAATTGTGTGAGTTCATAGATTTTGGTGTTTATGCCATCTATGTTTAACTGAAGGATGTGTATGTTTTGTGTGCGAGGTGTGTTGGCTGCTGCAGCACGGGGGGTGGTGGTGTGGGTGGAGGGGAAGGGGTAGGAGGAGGTTGTGATGGAGGTAAGGGTTGAAGGTGGATTAGGATGGGTTGGAATGGGAGGAGTTGGGGGACTGGATGGTGTGGGAAGGGTCAGTGGGTTTGGCTGTGGAAGGTGTGAAGGAAGTAGGAGTAGGATTGGAAGGGGGTTGGTGGAAGTGGGGGGCGAAGGAGCAGGTCCATAGCTGTCTCATGTGTAATGTTTTCTGGATGCATGTGTTGTGCAGGTGTATTGGGTCCAGTTCTTGCAGGAATTGCAGAACTGAACCTTTGTCTGTCGGCTCGATGTGATAGGTTTTGAAAGTGTTGGACATATGTATTTGTTGGTGGGTCCTGGATTGCTTTCAATGTCCCCAGCTAAGAAGAAGACATCGAAGTGACAGCCAGGTCCACTTCTCGGTGTAGAAAGAAAAGAGAAGATAAAGGTGTTGTTGTGTGTGTTGTGTTGGGAGATGTGGTACTTGCCGGGCAACTTAGGAAGCCCTCCCAGAGTTAATTTTCGAGAGCCCCCGTGAGGGAACCGGGGGGAGATTGCAGTGGTTTGTGGCCCTGATGTAAGATGTCCTCCTCTTCTCTTTGACAGCCTCTCTGGGGGTAGACACGACAGCATTAGACAGCATTGCATAATAATTCCTGAGTCAGTCAGGGGGTATGTAATGTGCACTGACAATATTGTTGCATATAGTGATTCATGGGACAAGCTCTTTACTCATTTGAATGTTGCCCCACAGCAGAAGGGCAGATTGATGCCAGATCCTAGTAGTCAATGAGTTTGTTGAAATGCAAGTTTTCTAAAGCCCAAGGTGCAGTACTTAGGTTATATTGTGGAGACAGGAAAACAGGGAAGTGCATCCAGTGCTTAAATGGAGACAATTGTTAAGATAGTCAGCCACCAGGAAGAGGAAGAGATTTACAGCGGTTTCTAGAGCTATGGCTGGCTACTATCAGGCGATATGTTGTCAAATTTTCAGACTTACTGTAGCTGCCTCAGATCTGCTGATTTTTAAAAGAAAGGATGCTTCGAAGTTTGAGTTGGAAGGCAGAACGTAATGAAGCTTTTCAAAATAACAAATCTATACAGATCCAGCCAACCTCAGTACTTCCAGGTCTCATATTTTGATAAACTGATGTCTAACAGTTAGCTGTTGTTGCTAGTTCAGTCTGAGTGCTGGGTGCAGTTCTGTTTCAGGCGAATGATAGAGGGTGTTGAATTCCTTGTTTGCAATTTCAGTGAAAAGTTCAATTTAACTACCCAGGATATAGAATTATTCTACCATCTGAATGAGTGCCATGCTCCCCTAATGGCCCTACAACATTTCATGATGTACGTTAACTCTGGGAAATAAAGGAGTGATTGTTAGCTTACACAGACCATCACCCCCTCAGTTTTTTTCTTTTTTTCATTCCAGGACAAAAATCAAAGTTTACCCACTGGGCTCTGTTTCTCCAAGAAAATAGCCTTCATAGGTCAGGTTGGGGAGAGAGCAGAGAACATCCTTGCAGGCTTCTGTACTACAGACTCTAGGGTTGGAATGTTTGGGGAGGTGAGAAACTGTACCCTTTTCATTTTAACTATATGAAATAGGAGTGTAACTGTCATTTCATCTCCCCAGAAGGAAGTTTTGTGAATTCCTTCTGTGCAATTCCTCAACATCTACGGAGTTGACCTGATAGCCTTTGCACTGGGTGCAGAGCTGGTAATCTGGCTTAGTGCCACAATGTGTCAGGTAAACCCACTCTCTTCCTAGGTATTTTCTGCCCATGTGGATTTGCCGCACCCCGTAACCAATGGGAGCGTCGTGAACTGCATTGTCATGGAGCCATGCCAATCCTGCTTCAAACAGCCAGCCAATCGACAGGGATGCCCTATCTGACTCTTGCTGATCAGAAGGCCATCTCTCGTGCCCTGCCCATCTGTGAGTGGAAAGGATTGCATTGTGGGCGTGACATAAGCTTTCTATCATGAATTCTGGTCAGACTTATGGAATCGTCTAGCAATTTCTCTCGCTATTAATGGTCCAAGCACATCAGTAGTCCTATCTAATGACGATTTTACTTAGCCTTTATCTGGTTACTCACTCATACTTTCTATCTTTTAATCTGCATAATAATCTCGGACATTCTCCAGGTGGACTATTGAGCGAACCTAAGAACATTCTCTCTAGGTGGACTTAGGATACATAAGAAACATTCTCCATGGTGGACTTAGAACCTAGCGGACAATTCTCCAGGTGGACTTAAGAACCTACGAACATTCTCCAGGTGGACTTTAGAACCTAAAGACATTCTCCAGGTGGACTTAACTTACTAGAGGATACACAATTCACTGAAAACCTATACCTCGTATAAATTGAGCCGATTTTCGACTCTTACAGAAGTAAAAGTTTGATGGCCAAGGTTTAGAACCTATATAATTTACCCACCTTATGCCACAAACAGAGCATTTTAGACCAAATTACTGGTTCATGAGCTATAGTCTGTCCAAACGAAAGTTTCCAAAAAGTTACCCTTCTTGTCCAGGGGCGACTCCGGTTTTCTATGCACTCCCGCCGATCCCTCCTCATTTCCTCCCTCCCATGACCTTCCTCACCTCTCCCATCACCTTCCCTCTCTCTTCCTCTCACTCCCCTTCTCCTGGCGTATACCCTCCCCACCCCTTCCAACCCCCACCATTTCTGAAGAATTTCATCGCTGCTCATTTTTTTTTTTCAAACAAATCTATGCACAATAATTATGTCGCCAGTGTTCCCCCCACTCACTCCCAATACCCTTCCCCCCCCAACACTTCTCCCCTTCCACTTTCCCTCCCCCTGTCCCCCTTTATCATAGCTGTGTAGCTGTCCAAAAAAAAAAAAAAAGCAAAAAGCATACAAAATCTCTTTCTTGCGTGTTACTCACACCTCCAGCACCTCTTCCCTCACACCCTTCCCCCATTCCCACCCCCTCAGACATGCCAAAGCGATTGAAGGACGCTTGGATGGATTTCAAGGGGAAAAAATAAAATACAATTCCTACCCCCACTCCCTGTATACATTACCCCACCACCTTCAGAATTTTCCAGCTCATTTTTTTCCTTTTCAACTAATAGCATACACAATAATTATGTCCAATGTTCCTCACTCACTCCCAACACCCCCTTCCCCAATATTCCAGCACTTTCCCTTCCCCCAGCTTCCCACCTCCCGTCCCCTTCCCTCATGGCTGTGTAACTGTTAAAAAATGCAATGAGTAAAAGCTTTATGCAAAATCTTTTGCTGTTACTCACACACTCGACCATCCCCTCTCCCTCACCCCTTCCCCTCCATCCTCTCCCTCAGAGCTGTCAAATCAAGTACCTGTAAGAATTTCAAGGGGAACAAGAAAGCTGAGAGCTACCCCCCACTCCTCTCTAACACACTTCTTCCAAATTTTCCAGTCTTCATTTTTTTTAACAGTAATAAGATGCAAAAATAATTATGTCGGTGTTCCTCACTCACCTCCCCAACACCCTTCCCCCCAACACTTCTCCCCTTCCCCACCTTCCCTCCCCCATCCCCCTTCCTTCATAGCTGACAATATAAGCTGTATTTAAAAGAAAAAATACATGGAAAAAAATACATTCCCTATGTTTCGTGCATCGGCGTATGCAATTACACAAACAATAATCTGGTACTGAATGAAAACATGCAACATGAATAGTAACAAGTGACACGACTATAATACTGTAGGCGGGGGGGGGGGGGTAAGTGGACCCCCGGCATACTAAAAAGGGGTGGAGGGTGGAGGAAGTGAAGTAGAAGTGGGGAGAGGCCTGGAGGTGTGGTACAGGGAGTATAATGAGCATATTGGAGACAGTATCACCACTAAGACAAAGAGGACAGGCAGAGAGGGAGTACAGGGAGTGTGGAGGGTGGATAGGGGATATAACCCTCCCCAGGGAGACAGGGAGGAGGAAAAAGCGGGGGAACACTACGGTGATCGTGACGTGGAGGATGGTGGGGAGGAGGGAGGAGGAAGGAGCCACAATCAGGAGGCGAGGGAGGGGAGAGGGAACAAAGGTTTTGGGGTAGAGGAATGCGAAGGTGGCGAAAGGGCGGTTGAAGGCGCCCCCTGAACACAGTGGTAAAATATGCTTGGATACTCCCTTCACCCCTCCTTCCTCCAGGACTTAGTTCTCATTGGTTTGTATCAGATATACGTCAAAAAAAAAATCGGGCCAAAGCCTAGCGTTGATCACATTCAGCATCTAGCGTAATCCTGAAAAAAGGATTGATCCGATCTATGCGCTAGTACTGGGGGGAACCTGAGAACATTCCCCAGGGAATTGGACTTAAGGGCACCTAAGAACTTGCTCAGATGGACTTAAGAACCTAAAGAACATTCTCCAGCCTAGAACCTTAGAACTTCTAAGAACATTCTCAGGTGGAGCTCCAGAACCTAAGAACATTGTCCAGGTGGACTTAAGAAGCCAAAAATCATTCTCAGGTGGACTTAACCGAACCTAAGAACATTCTCCAGAAGTGAGGACTTAAAACCTAAGAACATTGTCAGGTGGACTTAGAAATATCAGAAAAGCTTATTCTCCAGGTGGACTTAAGAACCTAAGAACATTCTCAGGTGGACTTAAGAACCTAAGAACATTGTCGGGTGGACTTAAGAACCTTAAGAGCTATTCTCCAAAGGTGGACTTACAAGAACCTACAGAACATTCTCAACAGGTGAACTTCGAAGCTGCGTATTTGATTATTCTAAAGTTTATGTAGCAGCAAACGTGAATTAACTTCGTGTGATTGGTCGAGTTTGCACAGATAATTATATCACTGTTGGTTGCTTTAACCTTGATCAGTATTAAAGTCTCTTTCTATATGATTCAATGGTCACCCCTTGTATAAATTTTGGTTTGAGTTTTTGCCTGCTAGCCTGTTCCCCTCATGAATCTGGTGGCTCTGTTGACCCAAACAATTCCTGTAGTGTTGTAATGTGTACACATTGTGCTTTGCTCCTCTCCATCTTAACGTACTTGTGTCATGGTCCTGTACATGTGTTGTACAATAAATATCCCTCTTGTAAATTGTTGTAAAGATCGCAGTAAGAGGTTTTGATACAATTTCATTACTACATAGCTCTTCATGTACAAACAGTTAATGGGGATTTTGAAGGGCTTTTAGAAATCGTGGAATTCACCCCTAACCAGACCATCATGCTTCCATATGCTTGGAAAAATAAAGTGTGATTCTACTCTCTCTCTCTCTCTCTCTGTTCTTACCTAATTTACTTTCTTACCTAATTGTATCTTTGCAGGAATGAGTCAAGCTCGAGCTGTCCCCGTGTCTTAAACCATATTTATCGTACATATCCTTAAAATTGTGGTGTTTTGGTTTGCTTGAGACATTTTGTTGTTTAATCAGTGAACATTTCCACTAAATCCAATTCTGCTCTATATATAGAAACTAGAATTATCACCCCCTCTTCTTATGCAGTTTTTGTGAACAGTGTCCTCTTGCTGATGCTTCCCCATAGGTTAAGAAGTAATCATTTATGTCCTATTTTCTCCTTCCCCGATATGCATTTGTAGCATAATCATGTCAACTCTTGTCTCCTTCTTTCCTGTAGTGTTGGTAGATTCAGTTTTATTTAGTCTTTCTTCGTAGCTTGAGATCCCTTATAGCTTGGTACCCATCTTGTGGCAGCCCTTTGGAACTTTTTTCAATCTTGTCTATGTGTTTTTTTGAAAATGAGGACTCCAGACTACTGATGCATACTCTAGGGTTGGTCTGATGAATGATGTTATTATCTTTCTTAGCATGTCTTCATTATGTATGTGAATGCTATTCTCTCATATTTGCAAGCAGTGTATACATATTCCATGCCTTCTACTACTGATGTGGTCAGCCGGAGATAGTCTGTTATTGATTAATCACACCTGAGATCCTTCTCTCTTTCTGATGTGTGTAGAGTTTTATTTCCTTGATGTATAATCCCAATCAGGTCTTTTTTCCACTTTTACCAAACTTGATTACATGACACTTGTCCACATTGAATTCCATTTGTCATGTATTACTCCATTCATAAAGTTTATTTAATTCTTCTTGTAGCTCTTTACAAAGAGTCTGTGTTAGTAATTCTACTTTGTATTTTTGCATCATCTGAGACATATTTAGATAGCTTTCATTTCCAATGTTACTGTCTATATCATTTTTATATACACTAAAAATATGATTGGTGCCAGCACTAGAGCCCTGTGGTACACCACTAGTCACTTCTTTCCGTGATAGAGTAATTTCCCCTTAGTACTGTTCTCATTTCTCCCTCTTATGAGAAAATCTTGCATCCAACAATACAGTTTGCCTCGAATTCCTCCTTGATGGTACAGTTTCCATAAAGTTATTGCCTTTGAGTGTGAGTACTGTGTCAAATACTTTTTTCATGAAATCTAAACTAGATGCTGTCCACCCAATCCTTCTCTTTCCTGTAATGTGTCTGTAACACTACTCTATGTCAAATAGCTCAACAGATTAGTAACACATGATTTTCCTTTTCTGAAACCAAACTGTCTTTCTGTTATCGTATTGTGTTCTTCTAGATGGTTTACCCAAGCTTTTCTTATAAGCTTTTCTAATGCCTTGCTTACAACACTGGTTAGTGATACTGGTCGGTAGTTGAGTAGATTTTGTCTATTCCCTTTCTTGAATAAGGAAGCAATGTTTGCTTTCTTCCAAATATCAGGTAGTTTACCTTGACTCAAGGATTTCTTGAAAATTAAAAATAATGGTTTACTTAACTCCTTTTGCACATTCATGTAGCACCCAACATGAAATTTCATCAGGGCCATTTGCTTTTCCTTTGTCTAATTTACTTGCAACTCCTCTGTATTACTTTTCTGATGTTTGTATTATCTGATAGTATGTGTGGGCATGCATGTTCACATAATCCCTCTTAATATTTTTATCCTCTGTAAAAACTGATTGAATTTCTTGTTTAGTGCTTCACAAATATCCTTCTCTTGTGTATAGGTGATTCCCTCGTCCGTAATGGATTGTATTTTATCTTTACTTTGGTTTTGCTTCCTGATGTAGCTGTAAAATAAGCTTCGGTTGATCACTACTTTTGTTTATGATATCCTCCTCAAACTGTTTTTAGGCTTCCCTCCTTATTCTTGTATAATCGTTTCTTGCCTGTTGCTAATTATTAAATGCCCTATCACTATTGTGTCTTCTGTATCTATTCCACAACAAATCTCTTTTTTCTTTTTGATTTTTACATTCCGTATTGAACCATTTCTTTATTTTCTTTTCTGCTTCTTTGTGCTTTGGGATGTACGTCTGGACTCTATTTCATAAAGTTCACAGAATTTTTAATATATATCACATTTTAAATCTTGTCCTCTAAGCTCCTTTCCCCAATCAATTTCTGAAAGTACTTCCTTAGGTCATGATAGTTTCCTTTTTATAGTTTAGGCTCTTTTTGTAACTTTCATTGCTGTTAACTATGTCATATGCTATCCTGAAGTTGCAATTTAGTACTGCATGGTCGCTTTTGACGAATGGAGGGTGGTTTATTAAACTGTCAATATCGTTTTCTTGCCTAGTAAATATGAGATCTAGCAATGACGGTACATCGAGTCCTCTTTTTCTGGTGCTTTCCCTTACATGTTGCATTAGGAAAAACTCTTGCACGAGATCCGGGAGCTTTTGGTCCCAACAGCTTTCTTGGCTTATTATATCTAGAGTATTCCAATTTATATTTGTATTAAAATATGCAGTTAGTATAATTCTTTCCGATTTCTCTTCCATTTTATGGAATAATGATCTTATACTCTGAATTGTATTCTCTGCCAGGTCCTCATACTTGTCTCTTTCCCATGTGTTTGACTTGGGTGGCATGTACAAATTGGCTACAATTACTTTCCTTCAGATGTATTGATCTCTACTGCAATCAGTTCTACTTGCGATGGTGTATCTAGTTCTATTTCTTCGAATTTTAGATTTTTATTTGTTATTATTTTAATTCCTCCTTTTTTTTTTTTTTTTTTTTTTAAGTTCCTGTCTCTTCTCCACACATTGTATTCCTCTAAGTTTAGGATGTCATTTGATATCCTTGGTGTAAATTTTGTTTCAGTTAGGCATAGTATATGTGGTTCATTTTCTCTGATATAGTCATTTATCCTCCCTAATAATTTAGATACCATTCCATCCACATTTGAGGCCTCCAACTTAATCATCTTATTTACATACTTGTCATGACTTGGTTCTACTACCTTCCCTCTTTTTTATTCCCTCCTGTTTATGTAACACTTTCAAAACCTGCAATCAGATTACTTTGTAATAAAATGTATTCTTCTCCTCCTCTGATCTTCCCTCGTTCTTTGTTTTTGCTTCCTCCATTTTCTCTTTTAGTAATTCCACTTTCTCTTGGGTTAGGCATCTTTTTATCCATACATTTTTTAATTCCTCTTTTTCCAGGAGTTTCTTTGCATTTTTTATTATCCCCTCACACAGTGTTTACACTCTGGAAGGTTACCTTTAGAGGCCTTGACTTATTTCTCTCATATTTTCCCAACCTTTTGTGTTCCTCTATGTCTTTTATTACAGATTTCCTCTGATACTTTATTCAATATGCTCATTATATTTGCCATCTCCTTTTTGCCTCAAAGATCTTGTTTTTTTCACCTCCTTTTTTATGCTATTTTCTTCCACCCTTGTTTCTAGGTCTTTCTTTACTTCCATCATTTCACAATAAGTGGTTTCCACATCATTTTTGTAAGCTTTGCAGTGCTTCATTCACCTGTGTTATCTCCTCAATATCACTGCTTTGATCTATCAGACTGCTTCCTTGCCGAATGGTGTCTCTGTGTCATTTTTGAACTCTTCCATAATATTCTTATTATGGTTGACTACTATTACTTGCCATTTCTACTTCTTTTCCTCATCAATTGAGCTCTCTTCTACTGTCAGCTCATCTATTGTTGTGTCTTTCTTGTCGACTTCCTTTACTAATTTTTCTATTTCTTCCTTCTGCAAATGCAATTGTTTCTTAATTTTCATCCATTTCATTCTGAAAAACCATTTCTATTCTGTTTACTAGTTCCACCAGCTTATTGTGTATCACCATTTCAACCCGAGTTCTTGGTAGAAATCATCATCATACTTTCTAGCCTTTATCCATTTTCTTTCCCAAATTTGCTTTACTAAAGTAGGTGGCCATCATGCGGTACTAAGAGCACAGATTCTACTTACAGTACATTCCCTGGTGCAGAGTAGCAGACAAAACAACTGATCAGCTGATTGTGTGCATTCCTGCCCTTCTTTGTTTTCTTTACTCTTTGAGCAACAGTCTTACTTAAAACTTCTTTTTATATTAGGAACACCATTTAGTCTAACCTGGTACAGAGCTTGACTCGTATAAAGATACTAATTTAGGTATGGACACTGGCCCATGAGTTTGGCCAGGTACTGAGTGATGGTGACAGTGCGTCCCGCCCTGCTCGGCGCCTCTTGTGTGTGTGTGTGTGTGTGGTGTAAAGGAACGTTGGCAGTTATGTGAATGCTCAGTTGTTCATATGCATATACTAACGCCTGCAGCTATGTTCATTCCCATGTGCTAATGTGTGCTTGTGTATTGGCAGGGATTTGGTAATGTTAAACTTATACAGGTCAGGTTATCACTCTGGTGCTGGGATGTAACAAATGAGTCCTCTGCCCGGTTATACTAATACAAGCGTCCTTCAACTCCCTTCATATCCTCTCAGAAGGGAGAATGGTAGACCCTGCCGGAAGGGGTTAACCTTAGCCCCTACAGTTCAGAGGTTTCACATTCAGCATGAGAACCTGGGCCTACTACCACAACCACCACCACCACTACTACTACTACTACTACTACTACTACTACTACTGACAGTAATAATAATAATAATATTATTATTAATGATAGTCTCAATGATCAGCATCTTTATTACAATAATTTAACTTTTTTTTCAGCTCTCTCCGATTTATTCTATTCAGGTCTGGAAATATGTTTCAGCAGTAAAGAGATCAGAATTAACCCTTCACTAGTGTTTCTCACTTGAAAAATCTACCCTGTCCTGAATAAAATCGTGTGGAGGCAGCAAGAATGAAAATGCAAAATAGGTATTGTTAGTGGTGAAGGGTTATGGATGAGAATAACAGGTTAGGGCAGTGCAGCTGTCCTTTTTTTATAAGCAGTTTTGGTACTGGCAGGCGATTTTTTTCAGCTTAGTAGAATGCCATTTAGAGCTGGCGGGGTTAGGTATATTCATCACCAATCCATGCAGTAGGAAAAGGTTTTATTAAGTTCAGTAACGTGGACTGGAAGCAAGTAAAACTAAAAAAGGACGTCACGTTGGAGAGGGGAAATTCACTGCTCACAAGGAAGATTTTTTTTTTTTTCTTCTTTCATCTCCAGGCGCTTTTCTTCATTTAGTTTAGGAGCATACTTTTATAACTGGAGAGACCATAATTTTGAATCCTTAAAAAACCTGTTCAGTATCAAGACATTATACAGTACTGTAGCAGCAAGCATTAGCAGTCAGAATGGGCATTACTTCTCGGATGGAAGACAACAAGTGAACGAGGGTGGAAGGCATATTACGTGTATGTAAACTGGGAACTAACAATTATCAAATGTTGCTTATCTGACTAACACTCAGACTACTATTCATCTCAGCTGCATAAAGTTGTCTGAAGCGTTGAGTAGTGGACATACAATACCACTGCTGCACCTACCATGAGAGGGTTTATGGTATTGATGTCAAACGCTTTCTCATGGTTTTAAGTTTCGCTCTCAGCTGAACAGGATTGTCTGGAGGAAGAGGAAACACAGAGCTATCAGTTGTATGCAATGTGAGAGGATGAATGGCACCAATGTTGACACCGTCTGACTTCTACGCTTAACCTCAGCTTAATAAAAATCGTATAGCAGCGCTACATGATGGTAAGAATACCAGAGTTGCCATGACCATAAAAAGGCCAATGTTACTGGTATTTACAAGCATTCCCTTAGTATACAAACCTCACTCCCAACTGAAAACGTCTGAGCGTTAACTGAAATAAGAAACATTAGGAAGAGTTACCATTTACTAAAAATAAACTACATGTGCAGTTTTTTCATGTTCTGTGTCACAGAAAACATAAACTGAATACCCAATCGTGCGATATGCATGCCGATTTCTTTGATATTAAGTGCTCCCCTGCAATTCCGTATTTCTGATCATTTTTCACTTAGAGGGGCAGACCTCCCAAAGAATCACTGATGGAAGGGGTGCGTTTCCTAAATATCGCAGTATGGATTAGAGTCCACTGTCATACATGTACTGCAATATATTTAATGCCATATCAGACCTCCTTCCACCATTTCTGGGAATGTTACGATTAAAGGGGGAGATGAGCTTCCCCTGAAAATATCATTGCTGGATATTGTATATAGTGGAAGATGTTCGGAGTAACCAGAAGAACCCACATGACAAGTAGTTTATTAAATAATTCTCCTATTTCCTGATAGTTTTCTTTTTTGGGGGGAGGTGTAGGGGGAGGGGTTGAATTCCCAGCAAGAATCATTGGGGGATCCAACCTCTCCCCAAGTATCGCATCAAGGATAAGAGTCTGCTGTAAAGCAACTTGTACTAAGATATTGACAGTGGGGAAAGCCATACATCTTGCCTCTCCATCCACACAGAAGTTTTCAAATGGTGAGGAGGGCTGACCCCCTAAAAATAATGGTGGGGCTCAGTTTCCATATAGTAGAAGACATTATCATGGAACCAGACAAGCTGGCTGAGAAGTTTCATTGAATTCCATGTGCTCACTTTCCTTTATTTCTGATCATTTAAATTTTTGGAAGGGACTTGACTACCCTCAAGAATCACCAGAGGGTCACGCTTTTCAAATATTACATTATAGGCTTCCAGCAAATCCAAAGAGTACCAGAGATCCTGTTTCGAGAAACAAGATCTCTATACACCTCTCCCGGTGACGCACTTTAAGAGGCTGCCTCGTGGAACATTCCAGCTCTGACTGACTTCTTCATTTCTGCAACATTCACGGCCTTTCCTCTATCTTTCTTTCTGTTGAACATCACCTCTCCATCTCTAAATTTCACCTGCTTTTCCTTACCAGAGACTCAGCCTGTCTGAGGCAACTGACAACAAACCCTTTTCTGTATCCTCTTACTTTCTTCTCTATACTCTATTTCAAAGCCAAATGTGGCTGTTGTGTTTATGTATGCAATGACTTATCTTGCTCTCGTGTTCCTGAACTTAACTCTTCTGAATTCTCTACTCTCTGACTTCAGCTCTCCTGTCATTCTCCTGACTAAATATATCTGTTGCTGTTTACTTATCCCCTGATTTCTACTGTGAAAAATTCTTTGACTATCTTACTTCTAACTATGGAATTGCACATTCTATCCATTTCTCCTTTCTCTGAAGTCTCCATTCTAGGAGATTTCAATGTTCACCACCACTCATTGGCTCTCTCTCTCCTTTCACTGATCCACCTGGTGAACAAGCCTACATCTTTTCTATCCTTAATGACCTCACAGCACCTTGTACAGCACCCTACCCGTATCCCTGACTGCCTTGGAAGAGAGCTCCAACATACTTGACCACTTCCTTACAACTAATCCTTCTCTTATGCTGTTAATCTTTCCTTTCTGTTGGAGGCTCTGCTGATCACAACCTTATTGCACCTTGAGCCTGTCCTATCGCTCTGGTAAGGCCTGTGGGCCCTCCAAAGAAAACGTCAACTGTGGCACTTTGCAGCTGCAGATTGTGAGGCCCGCAGGCAGTACTTGCTTTGATTTTGCCTGAAAGGATTAGCTTGCTTCTAAGTGGCTGGGAGCCATCTGAGTGTGCCTTGTGCATTACAGAGGTTATTCTTTCGGCATGCGGAGGCATACATTCCTTTCTCATATCCTTTGACTAATGCAAGAAAGCCTTGGTTTAATCATGCTTGTTCTAATGCTGTCAGCAACAAGGGAGAGAGGGAGCTAATAAGAGGTACCACAGAACCAACCCACCCCTGAATCACATCTTACTTATGTTACTGCCCTGAATGCATGCTAAGTCTGTTCTTTGCTCTGCTAGAAATAATTTCATCCATACTAAATGCTCTCAACTCTCCAACTCGAATTCTTCCCTCTCCTTCTGGCATCTTGCCAAAAACCTTTCTAACAACTTTATCTCAACATCCTTCCCTCCTCTTTTCTACTCTGATGGCTCTGTAGCTATTTCTTCTACTGATATAACAGATCTCTTTGCTCAGACTTTCTCCTCCAGTTCCACCTTAGACGATTTCGGTGCTGTTCCTCCATCACTTCCTCCCTCTGACTTCTCATGGCTGACATTAAAATGTCTTCAGCTGATGTATTTTCTGCCATCACTGGCCTCAATACTAACAAGGCATATGGGTCTGATGGGGTCCCTCCTGTTGTCCTCAAGAACTGTGCTTCTGTGGTTACACCCTGCCTAGGTAAACTCTTTCGCCTTTCTCTTTCAACTTGTACCTTTCCTTCTTGCTGGAAGTTTACTCTCATTCAGCAAGTCCCAAAGAAGGGTGACCATACCCAACCCTCTAACTATCGTCCAATTGCTTTAACATCCATTGTCTCAAAGGTTTTCAAGTCTATTCTTAACAGGAAAATTTAAAAGCATCTTTCCTTTCCTATCACAAGCTTCTTTCTGATCATCAGTATGGGTTTCGTTGGGGACGCTCCACTGGCGATCTTCTCACCTACCTTTCAGACTCCTGGTCATCCTCCTTTCGGGACTTTGGCGATAGCTTTGCCATCGCACTTGACATCTCAAAGGCTTTCGATCGAGTCTGCATAAATCTTTAATTTCCAAACAGCCCTCTTATGGTTTCCATCCTTCTATCTGTGCTTTCATCTACTATAGCTGCTGGTGTAGACGGTCATCGTTCTTCTCCTAGATCTATCAACTGTGGTATTCCTTAGGGCTCTGTCCTATCACCAACTCTCTTCCTTTTATTCATCAAAGATCTTCT
>NW_027642654.1:0-4995 GCF_032717465.1 Coenobita brevimanus | reverse complement strand
ACGCTGTACATCTAACTCTATCCCCTGTTATGCTGATGATTCTACCCTTCACCTTTCCATTCGGTTCCCTCAACATCCATCCCAGCAGTTGCTTCAACAAACAAGGTATGACCTGAAGCAGTGGCGTCTTCGCCGTGGGTCTACCCCCCAGAGGCTGTCGAAGAGAAGAGGAGGTCAGCATGGGGGCCAAACCACTGCAAACCCCCCCGGCCCCTCATGGGGCTCGAGTACCTGGGAATGGCTTCGGTCGCCCGGGCAAGTACCACATCTCCCAACACAACACACACAACACCGTTTTTTCTACACCGAGAAATGACTCACCGGATTTCTTTTCTCGAAGACTTCTTCTAGCCGGGGACAATGAGAGCAATCCAGGACCCACCAACAAATAGGCTACATATGTCCAACATGCTCAAAACCTATCATGTCAAGCCGACAGACAAAGGGTTCAGCTCAATGCAACTCCTGCAAGAACTGGACCCATTACACCTGCACAACACTTGCATCCAGGAAACATTACACAAACACCTGGACGTGTTCCTTATGCTCCTTCCCCCACCCATCAACCCCCTTTCCAATCCTACTCCTACTTCCTTCACACTTCCACAGCCAAACCCACTGACCCTTCCCACACCATCCAGTCCCCCAACTCCTTTCATTCCAACCCATCCTAATCCGCCTCAACCCTTACCTCCATCACAACCTCCTCCTACCCCTTCCCCTCAACCCACACCACCTCCCCCCCGTGCTGCAGCAGCCAACACACATCGCACACACAACATATACATCCTTCAGTTAAACACAGATGGCATAAACACCAAAATCCATGAACTCACACAATTCATCAAACAACAGAACATACACATTGCCATCTTACAAGAAACAAAACTACACAGAGCACAGAAAACACCGACATTTCATAACTTCACCACCATTCGAGAAGACTGGGCCGACAGCGGTGGCGGTGGAGTCATCACCCTGGTACACAAATCCATCAACTTTGCAGATACCAGTGCACACACAAAGTCACTTCTCCCCACACGACACCACAACAGAAATACAATCAATTAAAATATGCACTGGTAACAAATTACACATAACAATCGCTAACACATATATTCCCCCCCAGTCGTCCCCCACAGTACCACACAATTACTCTCCACAGAGACACCACATCACCAACATACCCAACAACATCCAGGGTGGAGATTTAAACGCCAAGTCTTCAGCCTGGCATGTCAACAACCCTGACACAGACAGAGAGCTGGTACTACAATCCCAGACAGATCATCTTTTCATACTAAACACTCTAGACCAACATACCCCTATCCCACACGAAGCCCTCTTCTTCCCATCATCTCCAGACATCACCTTCTGCTCCCCAAACCTCGCTCCCACTACATCATGGAGAGTGGTGAAAACCCTAGGTTCTAATCACCTCCCAATCATCATCACTACCAAAACCAGAATCACCCCAGCTGGCCACAAACACACATACACTAATTATAAGAGAGCCAACTGGGAGGCCTTTGTAACTGAAACAGAACAACTTTCAAAACACTAAACAGTACACCCATCACAAACATCAACACCGCTGTGCACACTTTCAATACAATCATACAAAACGCAGACAAAAGACACATCTCTAGAGGCAACAGAAAGAGACAACCCCAATTTCACACCAGAAATTCAAGGCCTCATCAGACAACGGGACACACTGCGACACTCCCCAACACCCCATACGCAAGACACCATACAACAAATACAAGAACTCAACACTCATATAAACAGTAAAATATCAGAACAGCAAACACTAAACTGGAAAAATTACCTCCAAACACCTGACCACAAAACAAACATCAGGAAACTCTACAAAACACTAAACAGCATCACACTTTCCAGCAGCAACACCACACAATCACACGCTGCCATCACAACAACAGATATCATACCCTCTAACAAACAACAAGCAAACACTCTCATCAATCACTTTTCACAAGTCAGCCATCTAACCCCCCATCCGGAAGACCGACGTATCATCAGACATAAGAGACAGTTCCCCACAGACCCAGATTACGCACCTTTCACTTACAACCAGACGAAGCACATCATTAACAACCTCAAGCACTCATCTGCCTGTAGACCAGACAACATAAGCAACATTCACCTTAAACACCTAGGACCACAAGGCATACAAGCACTCACCAACATATCAAACTACAGCTACTCGCACAACATAATACCCAACATCTGGAAGCATGGCAATATCATCACTATCCCTAAACCCAACAAAGACCCCACGTTACCCTCCTCACATCGCCCCATCACACTCCTCTGCACCCCCTCTAAAGTCACTGAACAACTAATACTACAACTAGTCACACCTCACATTCCCCTAGCCCAGTTACAACATGGCTTTAGGCTACTACACTCCACAAACACCCATCTTACAGACCTTACACAGAGAGTTTTCAATGGCATGAATTCAGCTAGGCCACCACACAGAACACTCCTAGTCACACTAGACATTAGCAAAGGTTTTGATGCCATCCCCTGTCACAACCTCACAAACAAAATACTCAACACAAACATGCACAATAACACAAAGTGATGGCTGGCAAACTACTTAGCAGGCAGATGTGCACTCGTAATATTTGCTGGTCAGTCTTCTAACATCAGAAACTTCACAAACGACGTCCCCCAAGGATCTGTTTTGTCCCCTACACTCTTTAATCTATACATGCACGACGTACCCACACACCACAGATACACATACCTTCCTATGCAGATGATATAACACTTACATGTACCAAAACGCAAACACAGCTGCACACATCATTCAACCTTACCTCAACACACTACACGAATGGTTCACCACAAACAGGCTCAAAATAGCCCCAGCCAAATCTACAGTGACTCTTCTCACAAACTGGACAGAAGAACACAGTCACATCCCACACCTCACCATAAACGACACTCCCTACCACACACACACACACACACACACACACACACACACACACACACACACACACACACACACACACACACACACACACACACACACACACACACAAAATCCTTGGTGTAACATACAATACATCAATGTCATTTAAACAACACATCACAAACATTAAAAATAAAATAACACTAAGACTCAATGCTTTGAGGTCACTTGCCCATACAACATTCGGACACAAAGAAACCACCACCACAGTATACAAACAATACATACGTTCAGTGATGGATTATGCTAGCCCTGCCTGGGCTTCTAACCTGACCAAAACATACTACAACACTCTACAGACCATACAGAACAAGGCCCTAAAAATAATCACAGGCTGCAAAGCTACTACACCCACAGACCACCTACATCAAGAAACCAAAGTCCTCAAAGTCAAGGATTACCTAGACATGAGAGGCACCCAGTTTCTTGCTGCAGCCTCCACAAACCCACAACATCCACTACAGTACATGGCAGCACATCCACCCACACCAAGGAACATCAAAACAACACCCAGCACATGATACCATACACAAATACTGTCATCTCTCCCCCCTCGCCCACCTCAGACCAGCTCCCAGAAGCATATCCACACTCAGATCACTCGCCACTCCATTCAGTCACTTAAAGACAACACACAGCTGCATGCACGGCCTCCTGACATTCACTCTTCTGAATCCTATCTTCCTCGTGAGGGCAGGGTCCACCTGGCCTGGCTGAGATGTGGGCACCATCCGGCCCTCTTAAGCTACCAGAAGAGGCTGGATGACTCCGTCATGATGCCTGTCCAGGATGCAGCACAGCACCCCATACTATTAAGCACATTATGGAAGACTGCATTGCACACAATCACCTACGCCAACAATACAACATACACTCTTTGAGAGCTCTGTGGGAAAGCCAGGTCTCGGACATGGCCTTCCTAAGGGACTCGGAGCTGTTCGGCGAGATGCCTAGGAAACAACTACTACTACTACAAACAAGGGATGAGGCTATGGCACATCTATTGTCTGACTTGGTTCATATCTCTGAATGGGATAAAAATAATCTGGTTGTTTTTAATGCATCAAAGACTCAGTTTTTACACCTATCAACCCGACAGAATCTTCCACAGGAGTACCCACTAACGTTTAATAATATCCAGCTCAAGCCTGCATCATCCTTGAACATGCCTAGGGTTTCATTCACTCGGGATTTATCTCGGAAAGATCATATTGCATTTCTTGTAAAATCAGCTTCCAAGAGATTATATATGTGTTCTAAGCCGAATCCGTACCTTCTTTACCTCTGCACAATTGTTGACTCTATACACGGGTTCTATTCGCCCCTGTGCAGAGTACAACTCTCATGTGTGGGGAGGCTCCCAACATACAGCTCTTCTCAACAGGGTGGATTCAAAGGCTTTTCGTCTCATTAACTCTCCTTCTCTTACTGGCTCCCTTCAACCTCTGTTTCTTCGCCGCACTGTTGCCTCTTTATCTCTTTTCTATCGCTGCTTCAATGGTCACTGCTCCTCTGAACTGTCTGCTTGCATCCCTCCACCTCTACGACAGGCGCGTAGTACTCGTCTAGCAACAAACTCTCATCCCTTTTCTGTCCAACTTTCTAATGCAAGAGTTAACCGTTACTTCCAGTCCTTCATTTATGCAACAGGTCAACTCTGGAACTGTCTCTCTCTGTCTGTATTTCCTACTTCCTATAAGCTCTCATCTTTCAAACGCACTGTGTCCAGGCATCTCGAAATGAACAGATATTGAATTTGGCTCGCTTTTGTATTGTTTTTGTTTCTTTCTTGGAAGGAATTGTTTGCGGGCTCCTAGTCTTTGGAGCCCGCAAACAATTCCTTCGAAGAAAGAAACAAAAACTTTCTCGCATAAAAAAAAAAAGGTCAGAATCAGGGGAAAGGGTCAAATATCAAGGTTACTGGGCAAAGTCAGTTCAGACAATTTATCTGATTTGAGCTAAAGTTGGTGAAAGAGCAAAAGTTTATG